>NC_048299.1:62399843-62547189 GCF_013100865.1 Trachemys scripta elegans | reverse complement strand
CCGGCTCCCGACCCCGGCGCACCCCTCGACCCCGGCTCCCGGCCCGGCGCACCCCCCGACCCCGGCTCCCGGCCCCGCGGGTCCGGCCCGGCCCGGCACCATGCCCCCGGCCCCGGACAAAGAGGCCCCGGCCGAGCCTCCCGATTTTCCCGGACATGCCCGGCTTTTGGGGATTTCCCCCCGGACGGGGATTTGAGCCCCCAAAAGCCGGACATGTCCGGGAAAATCCGGACGTATGGTAACCCTAATATCAATGAAGTAGACACTAAGATTGGGATTTAAAACTGTATAGGCTATAGACACCACCTATAGATACGCTATTTATACAGGGCCCAGAACATGATCAGTTAGCATTTTGCAACATTTGGAATATATCAAACTAGCAAATATTGCCACTTCAACCTAGTTTGCATTCATTAAAATCAGCACCATGTCTGCCTACCATACAGAACAGAAGTGATAGATTGTCAGAATAAGGAAAGCTGTAGTAAGGAAGAAGTGATTAACTCACAGCTCTGTATTGCCCATCGTTTTCTTCTTTAAAGCATCCTACTCTGACCGAGAAAGCTTACTCCTACGCATAAACACCCTAGAATAAGTAAGTTACTGTAGCCCTACTTCAGCACATGCATTCCAATGTAAACCCTTTGCCCTTCTGTTGAATGCTGACAAACAAACTTCTGAAAGTTCATTCACTCCAGGCTGGCTGCCTGAAAGGCTTGCTCTGCATTGTAAGTCTGAAGCTGCACATTGAGCAGCAGTGAGGAGAATCATAAAAACAAAACCAAGCAGGAGGAAGAAAGAAAATGGCACAAATGAGCTAATAGAAAACCTGAACTGCTTCTAGCAAGGGAGCAAATGGACTGCCACAAATGTAGGTAATGGTCAGAATAAAATGATTGTATCCTGTTGTTTAGCAAAGATTCTCTTTTTAATGGCATGTCCTATGGCTGGTTGATACTATCAAACTTATATTTGTCCCACAGGCTACTAGGTTTTTAACAAGCGACAGTTTGGATAAATTTCAGAGTAGCAGCCGTGTTAGTCTGTATCCGCAAAAAGAACAGGAGTACTTGTGGCACCTTAGAGACTAACAAATTTATTAGAGCATAAGCTTTCGTGGGCTGTATTCTAATAAATTTGCTGTAGTCCACGAAAGCTTATGCTCTAATAAATTTGTTAGTTTGGATAAAGAGTTCTATGTGTAGTAAGTGTGAATCGTGGCAGGTCAGAAATCTAGTTTAGCAGTTAAGTACATATGCCATTTAGTAACACTGGATCCACAGCAATATATGAGTAGATGCCAACCTAAGGAGAAACCAGTAGTGGTTGGGCATCACCCACTGTCTGAACAATTGATTTGGTGAAGGAGAGGACAAAGATCAAAGCCAACAATAGCTTGCACCAAGGAGAACTAGAGATCACTATAAACGGCTAGCGTGCTGTTGAAATTCCTCTTTTTAGTTGTGAAAACTTCTAGAATACTGGATAATGACATTAAAATTCTCTTTTGGGTGATATCCAGAATACGGAGATCCAGCAAGTACAGAATCAATGCTTGTAGGCCATGTGGACACCATCGGTACTGACAGCACCACTTTTCAGCCATTTGCAGACCATGCCAGTCACATGACTTGAGATTAATTGGGAGGGCAATCCATTGAGACATTCAAAGTATAATTACGGCTTGATCTACACTTAAAAAGTTGATTGGGGGTAATGAGAGCCACATCCCTGAAAGCTGTAGGTATGCTCACCTAATGCCCAATGTAGATGCAGTTATGTCAATGGAAAAATGCTTCCATCGACCCAGCTTCTGTTGTTCAGGGAAGTGGTGACAGGAAAACCCTCTTCCATTGGTGCAGGCTGGTTTACACTATGGTATTATGTCAGCATAGCTATAGTGACGTTGCTATGCTGGTATCGTCCCCGTAGTGTTGATATACCATAGGAAACATGATCTTTTCTGCCCTAATTTTCCCTTCCCCCCCACTTTCAAGTTCTATGTTGGCAGTAAGTCTTAGCTCTAGGCTTTTCAAACTTGGTATACATTTTGCTTTTGTTTCGGAAAACAAGCTTCCTTCCTTGGAAATAGTTTCTAAACTTTACAGCTGGCATAAGAGTATTCAGACCAAGAAGACTGCTCAGGCACTTCAGCCAAAATCCTACCATCTGAGCCAGACATGAAGAGACCATGTGAGACTGAGCCCTTCTGAGGGGGCCTACACCATCATCCTCCTGGCTTAGATTGTACCCCAACTCCTTAGGGATACTTCATGCAGAAAGTAAGAAGCCTGCCTGGCATTTCTCTGGAATTCTGTCACTGGCAAGTTAGGAATTCAGATCCAGCAAACATGGACCAGGACTCTAAAAATGTGTGTGGGTGCTGTTAAGCATACATAGAAAACCCCAACAACATTGCAAAAAACAAACACATTTCATTATAAACTTGAAGTGTCACCATTGCTTCCTTCCTTACAATTCTAACAGTTCATTCTGAAGAGTCCTAGGCACCACAATCAGAAGGCTTTATTTTTATCTGTGGACATGAGATGAAATGATGCATAAATAAAGTGCTGGGGCATCTTATGAAGGTTTAACACATCTGTCTGAAAAGAGCTTTGGGGTTACCAGACATTTCTATTTCCTAAATGTCATCATTTGTTCAATAGCTGCCTATTTTCGACTTTTCCCAAAACTAATTTGGCTAAGTTGACGTTACTCTTAACTGAAGATGCTTTTCTTTAAAGTAGCAGTATTGGTTCAAATGTCTATTTATTTAAAACTCATTCACATTTTAGTAGCTTGTGTGAAAGTCTGAATCTACAGTTAGGAGTTGAAGTTGAAGAGCTAAGAATTTCAGGTTAACAACATTGCAATTTTGCTGTGACTGCCTTGTTGGAGGGCATGTCACTGAGCTTCTTTGTTAATGAAGAATTCCGGTCTGGGGATAGAATGGATTTAAAGCCCCCACCCCCACTAGTAGCCTCAGAGGATTGATTTTTACTCAAGAGCTTGGTGTTAAAGGCTTAAGGAAGCGGAAAGTTATGGGGATCAGCAGATCTTTAGACAGAAGTTATGTTGGATTTTTTCATCTCCACTACAGGTCCGCTGTAGGTCAGACCTCCTAAACAGGTTGCTTGTTTTATTCTCTGCTCCCAATAATTTACAGGCAGCCTCAGGAGTGCTCATCTGTTTGAAACAAGTGAATGAATTGTTTCCCCCGAAGAGGAGTGGGGACAAAGACAGATTGTAGAATCTGATTTTGTGGCCCATCAGAGCCAGCCTTGTACACTCAAGACTCTGTGCGGACACAGCAGCTCTGAGGTTGTCCCATTTTCCTCAGTATCTTCAAGCCACCGCTCTAAAAACATATCCTCACACCAACAGGAGCAGAGCCGGCAGCAATTCAGTGCTATTTCTCTTCCTCTCCCACTGCCTCCTCCACACCAGACTTCTGATCTTGACTCCAGCAGCCTGGGCCCCAGAGATCTGATGCCCAACTTTGTGTGTCATTTATGTGCTCATCTTTTCTAGAAACATAAGTGTGTAGAGGATTAAGATGTTCAGTCAGCTTTAGTGGAAATCAGGCTTCCAGATCCTTTAGCTGGGGAGCTAGACTCTGCCCATTTTGGGAAGAAGAAAATTACCAGGGAAACCAACTTCCATCTGTAATCAGGTTTTGTTTGATCAGATTTTAGTTTCACAATATGCCTTCCCCAGTCCTTAATTATATCATAATCCTCTTGGCTGAGTCTCTGAGGCAAAAATAAAGGTGTGAAATGATTATTGTGCCAAATGCAGTGACTGTTTGACCAGCAAAAAATATGCCTGTTATGCAAAGATATCTGCCAGTGCATTGGGTTTTCCACTGTTAGTAGCAGGAAATCTAATTGATTCATTGGGGTATCATACTCCCGTGTGTCTCAGGGGAAAAAATTTTGAAACAAACTTTTACGCAAAAATTAAAATTGTTTAATGGTATTTGAAATCCCATGACAGTAACAAAGCTCTGCCCTTGAAATGCATGACCATCCACAACATCAATGCAAAAGAAAGTTAGTGTTTGCATTCCCAGTAACGGAGTACATGCTGCTGGTTGGCCAGTGGCCAATACCCATCAGCTGCACCCTTCTATCTAATTCCACATTCAGGATGAGGTCCTGGGACATCTGCCAACTGTCTGAATATTAGGTCTTGTCTGATTTTTAAGTCAGGCATCCTGGCTTTGAGAGGGAGTGACTGGGATTGCACATACAGCGGTTGGAGATGTGGCACTGCTTGAGCAGGAAGATGGCAAAGCTGAAGGATGAGAGAATGATTGTCAGAGGAAGCCCATACAGCCATGAGACTTTCTCCAGAGATGTTCAGCAGCCTGCGAGTGGAAGCAAATATTGGAGTGAGCACACCCTTGGGCTAGGCTTGCTTCCACTGAGTGCTCAGACCCATCTCTGCGATAAAGATTCTTAGCCTTTGCTCACCTTCTACATTTAGCTGGAAACAGTGTGAAGTGAGATCATTTTACAATAAAACCAAGCTTCTCCGTTCTTTGCTTCCCCAAACTTCTTGTTGTGGAATGTCAAGGTTTGTTTGAGAATCTGATGGGGAGGCCTTGGCTATGCCACAGGCTTGAAGTGCAAACATGGGTAAGTGATTTAAAGCTGCATTTTCAAAAGGCGCACTCCTTTAGATGCCCTGCTTCAGACACCCAGGGCTGTATTTTGAGACTGACTTCAGTCAGTGTGGGCGGTTCACAGCTCTGAAGATAAAAAAAAGCTCTGTCAAATTTTGTTCCCAACTTTAGAGAAAAGAATCTCAAAAATTTGGATCTTAACCGCTGCCTTGGTTATCCCACCTGTCAGCAGGGCTTAGATTGGATAGGACTAAGACATAATTCATTTTTGTAAAGGGTTTTGATTCTCTAGAAGGCGGATGTAAATACAGACTTTCATTTTTATTACTACAGTAAGTTTTTAATATGGGAGGTTAATGTAACTGACAATAAGGAATGTACAGTATGGTATGCCAGAGTTAAGATATCAATGAAATCATATTTGTGGGTGTTGATATTTCTAAAGAGCTTGTATTTAGCTGATGGCAGAAATAGATTAAAAGATTAAATAAATAGAAACCTCTAATCTGTTGCCTAGACAGCAGTTAAGTAGAGCTGAGTAGCTGTTAGCTAATTTCCTAACTAGGATGGTTTCATTTTGAATATCAATACTTCAGATCAATATGCTAAACCCCATTGATTTTACTATTCTGATTCGTTTTCTAAAACCAGTAGTTAAGTTTATTTGTTAGGATTTGCAAATTTACTTTTACACTCCTTTCAAGCCAGTCACATTCAGCTTTGGTAAGTACCCTGCATTTTAGTACTTCCAAACAGCATTTAAGAAGTTAACACAATAGAGTTGCCCACAGACACTCAAAGATGCCTTTGTCTACAGTATTAAACAGTCACTGAAGGCTGATGTGCAATTAATTTTCTATGGAGGGTATGATGGATAGTAAGTGTGGGAGTACAGGAAGAGAAGAGTGATAAAGATAAGGTCACATTGACTATTCATTCTCTCATCCTTCTGTAATATCTATTCCAAATTATCTGGTGTTTTGTACACAGCAAGAAGTGTACAGATCTGCTACTTTATAACTGTCTTGGAAAATTCTATTTACCAGTCAAATTCACTCCCCCTGAAGAGGGTAAATAGAATCTTGCAGGCTGTCTTAAGACACAGTCCCTGTTACACTTAGTACTTGTGTTAATTGTAGCAATTGTTGTAGACTTGTGGATGGAGAAACCAGTTTAGATAATATGAAAACATCATTATAAAGTTCTGGGCCTAGTATTTCTAGTGAACCTTTAAAGCAGAAATTGCTGATGTCTGACCAATAACTTCTGAATGCACTTCTCCCGTTAGATACTTTAGAAATGATTCCATCTGACATCAGTAAAACTGTAGCTCATACTATAGGATCCTATTCCAAGGTTTTTGTTTAAAACAAATGAGTCACTGCAGCACATCACTGGACTTTTCACTGTTACTTAAATTGTATTGGATTTTTTTTTTTTTTTTTTGTAAGGCTTGGCCTAGAAAGAGGCGCAACAGCTAAAGAGGCCTTAGATGTAATAGTTTCTTTGTTGGAAGAGCATGGACAAGGTGGAAATTATTATGAAGATGGGAGCTCCTCCCATGCTTTCCAAAGTGCATTTCTGATTGTGGACAGAGCAGAAGCCTGGGTATTGGAGACTGTTGGGAAATATTGGGCAGCAGAAAAAATCACAGGTGAGTTTTAACTGGTGGCAAACTGGTTATCATAAGAAGGCTGCATAACATCTCTTCAAAGCTTGTTTTATTTATTCCCTTTCATTTGGGGTAAAGATATCAAGGGGTTATGAAGAGGTCTAATTGGAAAAGTCTAAATGGCTTGGATGTATCAAATCAGTCAAACAATGAAAAGCTGCATGATGTTGGTAGCAGCCTAGCTTCAGTCTAACCCATTAAATGTCCTTCTTTTGTGTGGACAGATTGTCCTTCTGCAGTTATGCTATTTCTCCAGGCAAGGCTTGAAAGTTTACCAGACCCCTATGGGACAGAGGAATAATTTTTCTAGCCAGACATAGATACTAAAGACTGATGGAGGGGACTGTCCAGCAGTAATGCCCTGATGAGATACCCCAGTTCCTGGGAAGTAAGATACTGTTCCTGGACCCTGTTTATATTGACCCGTCTGGCGGATGTTAAGTGGTCTCATCTCTTATTTGAACCTCCTGGTTGCTGCAATTAGTGTGTCTGCGACTCTACCCTTCACCCGCCTTCTAAGTCATCCTTCCCACTAAATAGAATCAGAGGACTGGAAGGGACCTTGAGAGGTCATGTAGTCCAATTCACTGCACTCATGGCAGGACTAAGTATTATCTAGAACACCCCGACAGGTGTTTGTCTAACCTGCTCTTTAAAATCTCCAATGATGGAAATTCCACAGCCTCCCTAGGGAATTTATTCCAGTGCTTAACTACCCTGAGAGGAAGTTTTTCCTAATGTCCAACCTAAACCTCCCTTGCTGCAATTTAAACCCATTGCTGCTTCTCCTATCCTCAGAGTTTAAGAACAATAATTTTTCCTCCCTCCTCCTTGTAACAACCCTGCAATAACTCCATTGCCTACATCAGCTGCTGCTCGTAGCTTTTCCCAGGCAGAAGCATGAAGTTATTCTTGTTTGTTTTCACTTCTGCTCTTCCAGATCCTATTAGGCCTAGTCTTCACTTACCGGCTGGTCCGGAGGCACGCCATCGATGTTCTGGGATCGATTTATCGCGTCTGGTTAAGACGCGATAAATCGATCCCGGATCGATCCCGGAAGTGCTCACAATCGACGCCGGTACTCCAGCTCGCCGAGAGGAGTACGCGGCGTCGACGGGGGGAGACTTCCGGCCGCGTCTGGACCGCGGTAAGTCCGGAGTAAGGTACTTCGAATTCAGCTACGTTATTAACGTAGCTGAATTTGCGTACCTTAGTCCGAAGTCCGGACTAAGTGTAGACCAGCCCTTAGTACCAGTGAAACTGACCAGTTTTCACACTCCTACCGCTTGCAAAAGCTACCAGCAGCAGGAGAAAGAATGGAGGAGGAGCCTCTCTGCAGGTCTAGGAATGCGGCACTGCATTGTTTTACATTTATTTCCCATAGGAGGTTCTCTTTGCAACCATAATAGCTATTCTTGAGCTTTTCAGAGTAAAGCTTTACTACAAAAGTCACGGGCACTGGTATGCTACACTAAGCAGGGAAGTTCGCTATTTACCAGTGCTTTATAGGACACTGGGTTTTTCAAACCTTGTCCCTAGAATCATTTGGTATATTGGGTCTTCTACATAATTTTGTTACACAGAACTTTTTTCCTTAAATGAAATTGCTTGATGAACTCTACTTGTGATGAAGAATACTTTAATTATAAAGCTATCCAGGAAATAGACGTTTGTAAATGAATAATACTCATGCAATTGTCCTGTTGCTGATCTGAATATAGCACTGACTTGAGTAATTCTGTCAATTTGAATCTACTGGAAAGAACAAAATTTAAATGTTTAATTGTTGTAATATTTAAAGGGATGCTAATGGTTTTTTTTGCTTTGCTTGATAATAACGTATTCCAGTTGGTCAAATCAAAATTATTCCAATCTTACAGTCTCCTGAAAATGAACAGCTAAGAGATTAATGCCCTTTCATGGTACAATTTAAGTTTGAATGTGTGAAGCAGAACATACTGAAACCTTTCAGCCTGCCACTAACCCTTGATTTCTGTAGTTGGTTTGTAGGCAGTAATGCGTATAGCAGCTTTTAACTTTGATTAGTAATCACTATTTCAAATTTTATTCAGTGGACATTAGAAAGGCAACTCTGATTCTATAACAATAGCTGTTAATGATGCTATTAAAGTAAAAATTTCATAAATCACTTTAGGCTGCCTATTAAAAATAAGTCTGCTACCTTCACTGTCAAGTTTTGTTTGGATAATGAGTATAGTTTAAACAATTATTTCCATTACTCATATGATGTGTTTACTGTATCCTCTGGTGAGTATCTGCAGTAGCAATCATTAGTCATGCTGTCTGATGTGTATGGATATAAACAATTTAGGCAGAATTTTTTTTGGAAAAAAAGTTATACAATAGACAAACACATTGAAGGCTTATTATTTTCAATCCATATTATTGTCTTAACACCTAGAGAACCATGTTTTAAAAACAAGTCTTGTGCTCACAAAGACACTACATTAAATTTTTACAGAAGGATTTATAATTCAATATTGCATTTTAAATATTGAACATTAAAAAAAAACACTTTAAACAAGTATTCCGATTTGATTGGAAACCAAATTATGAGTTATTCCACATGAGCTCTTCTTCTGCTGGTCTTTCAAATGATGCCCATTTTCGAACAAGAAACTTAAAATCGCCGGTTATAATTAGGTGACAGTTTCTGGGATAGAAAGTTATTTAGCAAATGTGTATAATGCTGTGTTGAATAGTGGGATTAACTTTTTCTTCAAATAACACATAATGCCGCACAGATCAACTCTGGGCTGAAGTACTATTGTGTCAATTCCTTTGGGTTGATTGTAATCATGTTGGATGAGCTAGTTAATGTGGTCTCGGGCAAAGGGTCAAGATCACTTCCAAACAAGTTTTTGAAAGTGAAGTGTCATAACTTAGCTTCTGGAAATCTAAGAGCCTGATTCTCTACTGCTTTGCACCTTGTAGAATCTCTTCCACTGTGCAGAGGTGGTTGAAAATCATAGCATTCTGATACGGTAGCATTCTGCAATCATGTGGTGCAGGGATAAGTATCTAAACATGACACAAGATGCACTGGAGAATCAGGCTCTGAAACTCGAAGTGATGAGTAAATCCTGTGCCTGTGTAATTAGGTGACTATCACAAAGAAATGTCTAGATTGGTCAATGGCTTAGTTTGCTAATAAAATATTTTGCTCCTCTATCTGCTTCTAGCTACATTGTAGTAATGGTATATTGTGATCTGTGGCTCTTTCCATAGAGGGAGTAAAGTGCATTTGCAACCAGCTTTCATTAACCACAAAAATTGATGTTGAGCATCCTGAGCTTAGGAGTTATGCAGAGACTCAAGGCTGGTGGACTGGAGATACAGAATTCAATTTTTCGGAAGTGTTTTCTCTAGCTGAGGACCATTTAGGCTGCTGTTCAGGCCAGGAGAGCCTAGCAAAACAAGAAGGTAAGTAGAAAGGCTTTTTCCTTACTGATTTTTCTTGCCACTTAATTCCCACTTTTCTCAACTAGACGTTCGGCCATAGTCTTAAGTTGGTACAAGGAGAGCACTTTCACATGGAAGGAAAATCCATAGAACAAATTGCCTCGAGCAAAACTCCTGCATGAAGTCTTAATGCCTCAGCCTAAATTTAGAATAAGGCTATTTATCAAATCACACAGACTAGGATGATAGAGTGTAAAGCTCTAAATTTTGTGGGTTCTTTTAGTCTTTTCATTGTAGGTTTGATACATGGGAATAAGAGTCATATCATACCGGTGCACCCCTGTTCTCCTATCATGAAGAGATGACTTACCTTAGTAGAAAACGATGAGGGGGCATTGTGTTTTTCCAGAAGGATGTTCGTATCAGTCCTATTGTGAGGTGGGGAAGAGGCATTATCTAGCTGCCTGTGGAACCAAGCTATGATTGCAAACTATGAGAATCAAGTTCTGTTACAGCAATGAAGATGCACTTAGAAAAGACTCCCCTCCCCCCCCTTCACTCCCCCTTTTCAGGCCAAACTGGATGTTTTTATTACCAGAGCATTTCAATAATCAAAATCTGCTATCAGCAGAAATGGGTTTATGTTCTGGTCCAGAATTTACTAATCACTTAAGATAGCTGGAGCTGGCCAGAACCCTTTTTGGAATTACTGAAGCATCTGCTGCTGTGCATGAGTAATGTGCAATCTTTGTTCAAGGCACATGCATGAGAAGTGTTGCCATTCTCTTTAAAAGCTCTATATTAAGGATGATTTGGGCATATTTGAAATGGTAACGAAATCTAGTTATTGTGCGACAGGCGACTGGATGAAAAACTTTTCACTGCAGTGCACAATGCTAGTAAGGGTGGTGTGGTCCAATGCCCACGACTCAAAGTAATTCTCAATCTGTAGAAGAGGGTCAGGAGAGGGTCAGGAGGGGAAAGAAATAGAAACTAATTAGAGCACCTAAAAAAGTTGAGCTTGAAACAGAAAGCTGGTCTTAACCATAACTGTCACTCTCTGCTATAATACAGTCTAGTTAAACATAGATAACTGCATCAAAAGCCACTGGAAACATTTGATGATCCATGTTATAGATTATCTTTACCACGCCTAGAGCTGTGAAGCTTGTCTCTACACTTTTAATTACTTCCAATCCATTAGACATGATGGGCCAAATTCACACTTGGGTCTGTGAATGGAGACATTTACAGTGGCAAAAAGTCCATCGGTTAGAGGGTTGAGGCAGTGCAAGGCAGCTGTAATCTGTTCTAGTATGTTTCAGGGTTTAAGTTTTGTAAATACAAGCTGTTAATAGTGGTGGGGGTATGTTGCCACCTATATGCTGTGGCACTGTTTGCGCTAGGCCTGATGCAATGCCCATTGAAGTAAAAGTACTTGCCTTTGAATTTGGTGGGATGTGGATCAGGCCCATTGGGCACCTTTTTCCCCTTCTTGCAGGAAATATCACTGTGCAAACAATGATGGATGTCTTGCGCGACAAAGGTAGTGGTGTCTGCGTGGACTCCGAAACTTTCCTCACTACAGCTAGCATAGTGTCTGTTTTGCCTCAGAACCCTAGTTCTCCCTGTATTCACTACTTCACTGGCACTCCGGACCCTTCAAGGTAAGTCAGGGTGCCTGCTGCCCTTCTGAGACTTAGTGGTGCAGGCTTTAATAAGGAGATTCTGGCTGTGTGTATGTACATTGAAAGCTATTAAATCTGATTTTAGTGACAGATTTAGGGCCCCCTTGTGACTGGCTTTGCATGGGTGAACAAAGAGGGAGAGGGTGCATATAACTTTCCTTCCCCTTCATCATGTTCCTTCACAGAGGTGTGCTGCAATTCCTGTCTATGCTCACCACACAAGGACTATGTTCTATGTCAGAAGATTCAGCACTCCTCTATGCCCTGCCCATCGTCTTCCCATACACCCTTTGGATCACGCCTTTGTTTTCAGGACATGGATTTCTCTCTGAATGCAGTTTAAGTAGAAATCCCAGTAAATACCTATGGTACTAGGACAAAAAAAACAACAACACATTTTGTTAATCTTGGTGTAAAGATCAGTAGCTCGCTAACATTCCATACATTAGGTCTTACACTTAAATCCTACTATGGTATTTTAACTTGTTCAGAGTGCTGGCTTTGGTAATTGAAAAATAGTTCACCCTGGAGGCAAGTTCTTTTAAATGAAACATTCTTTTCTTCTGTTCCATTTCACTTAAGGAGGATATCAGCAGAAAGTAGTAAAATTAATGTAAATTCAATTTAATTTCTTAAATTTTAATCTTAAGAAGGAGAATAATTCTTCTCACAGTGTGTCATATTATAATGGCTGAGCATATACTGTAAGAGGCTTAGTGATACTCCACACACTTCTGAGTACTACATATACAGTGTGTAAACTTCAAAGGAGAGGAACTGCTTAGGGTGGCCTAAGTGGTGACTGCCCTGCATAAAATTACCATACCATGGTAAAAGAAAAGAAAAGTTATGATGAATAGCAGGAAACATTTTTACGTAAAGGTTTATTGTAACATCCTCTCGAGAAGAAATAACCTCCCCTCCCCCCGTTACTTAAATCTGGACAGGACAGAGTATTGGGGTATACTATAGGGAACAACCCATGTCCTAACAAGTCTCTCTCACCATGAACTGTGAATCCCAGCTTGGGTTGCTCAGTATTGTTTTTTAAACTAAACCACATGCAGCTTAAGAAAATATTTGCCACTTACTGTATATTGGAGAAATGATGATTTGGGGGAGAGGATGCCAATCTGACTATCCCCTTGGACAACCAAAGGTCACTACAGTCAGATGACTATTAGTTGTCTTAGAAATCATAGAAATGTAGGCCAGGAAGGGACTTTGAGAGGTCATCTTGTCTCCCTCCCGCCATGCTGAGACAGGATTAAGTAAACCAAGACCATCCCTGAGAGGTGTTTGTCTAACAACTTCTTAAAAACCTTCAGTGATGGGGATTTCACAACCAGTGTTTAACTATCTTTCTAATTAGAAAGTTTTACCTAATATCTAACCTAATTCACTCTTGCTGTAAATTAAACAAATTACTTCTTGTCCTACTCTCATGGACACGGAGAACCATTGATCACCATCCTCTTTGTAACAACCATTTACCTATTTGAAGACTCCCCCTTCAGCCTCCCCTCTGCATAAATATGCCCAGTTCTTTCAACGTTTCCTCATCGGTGATGTTTTCTAAATCTTGTATCACTTTTGTTGCTCTCCTTTGGACTCTTTCTCCCATTTGTCCACATCTTAGTGTGGTGCCCAGAACTGTACACACTACTCCAGCTGAGGCCTCACCAATGCTGAACAAAGCAGGACAATTACTTCCTGTGCCTTACATGGTAATATATCCTAGAATGGCATTTGCCTTTTTCCACAACACTGACTCATTCAGTTTGTGATCCGCCATAACTCCCAGATTCTCTTCTGCAGTACTACGGCCTACCCAGTTATTCCCTGTTATGTAGTTGTGCATTTGATTTTTCCTTCCTAAGGGCTGTATTTTATACTGGTCTTTATTGAATTTCAGTTCGTTGATTTCAGTTCTTCAATTTTCAGTCATTTTGAATTCAAATCCTGTTCTTCAAAGTGCTTGGAACCCTTCCCAACTTGATGTTGCCCACAAGGTTTATAAGTATATTCTTAACTCCATCATCCAAGTCATTAATGAAAATACAGAATATTCCCAAGCCAGGACAGACCGTTCTGGGATCCCACTTGATAAGTGCTCCCAGATTGTAGCAAACCATTGATAACTACTCTGAATACTGTCTTTCAACTTGTTGTGTACCCACCTTACAGCTAATTTCATAGTTCTTATAGTCTTCTCAAAGACTATCATGTGGGGTTCTGTCAAAAACTTCACTAAAGTCCAGGTATAGGATTCTTCCTTCCCTCCCCACATCCACTGGGCTGTTTACTCTGTCAAAGAAGGAAATTAAATTAGTTTGGCACGATTTGTTCTTGACAAATCCTTGTTGGCTGTTACTTATCTTACTATCCTCTAGGTTTGAACAAATTGATTGCTTAATAATTTGTTCCAGTATCTTTCCATTTATAGAAGGTAGGCTGATTGGTCTATATCATTCCCCAGGTCCCCCTTATTCCCCTTGTTAAAGGTAGGTACTGCATTTTTCCTTCTCCAGTCCTCTGGGACCTCACCCATTCTCCATACGTTCTCAAAGACGGTTGCGTTGGCTACTTCCTTAAGTACTCTATGTGACTAACGTGCTTCCACAGGGGTTCCTTAGTGCTGAAGGGAGTTTCATCCTTCACCTGGGAACTCAAGTCTTCATTGGACTCTGAGCAAGGCAGTAGGTAGGCTGGCTTCTCCAAACTACTCTTTACCTTACCCAGGCCCATTGCTCTCCCATCTGTGTCACATAAAGGCTGCAGCAAGGCTTTCAACACCCGTTGGGATTTCTTTTCCTTCCAGAGCAAAGCTACAGCCTCTAGCCTGGCAGCAAACAGACAGACTTGCAGAGGTCCTTCCCTCTCCCCATCACAAGTGCTGGGACAGTTTGTTTAGTTGTGGGTTCTTAGAGCATTGACCCAAACTGTAAACCCCTGTATATAATGGAAACCACTTACAGCCAAGGGGTGCAGCAGCACCCTATGCTCCCCATAAAGCAAATAAAGCAAGGTTTGTACACAAGACATTAAGAAAAACAGCCACACCAGAGTTCCTGCTTCTCTGTGAGTTAAAACTTTTCTAGACAAGCTATAATCAAATATAATAAAAACTCACTCACAGCTCTGTCAGTGCTTCTTTGTGAAGAGAAAAGCTGTCCTACTCTGGTCATGCCAGCCTGCTTCCTCACTCCCTGAAAACCCCTGCCAGCTGATTGTCTTCCTTATAAATAAATAAGGGCTGAGTTTCGGGGAGGCTAATGAGCCTCAGGTGCATCTGAACTCTCTGTCTGAACTTTGTCTCCGGGAGTCACAAGGCTTTTCTTCTCATCCACGCTCCCCATTGTCCTGGGCCCCAATAGGAAACCGCGACAAAATGAACGTATGCAAAATGTTAGTCTCAGTGCAGTTCATTGGGCAAGCATCCTCCTCACAAAACCCCCAACATAAGGCACTGGGCAGGTGGGGTGGTCTATCATCTTATCTAATTGGTACTCTCATTGGCCGTTTCTGCAGATGCCAATGATTCAGTGGGCTTGGAGACCGAACTGTCTCCCTTAGCAGTGGTCATTGTGGTTTAAGACTGAGCTGAATTGTTGGGACAGTATGCGCTGCTCCTGCTTCTGCTGTTCTGAGAGCATTTCCATCTCCATGGCTGTCAATCAGGAACAATAGGTGCAACTAGAATACAAATAAAGAATAACAGCCCATCTCTGTATGCTACTGTCACTTCTGCTTTACATGCCTTCTCTTAAAAAAATCTGTAATAAAAGACATGTCTTGCCCCAGTCTGTTTGGGTCAGAATCTTGTGATGGCAGGGCTTCTCAAGAGTGATGGATAGAGCAGCAGTGATAGACTTCAGTTTCCTGCTCTATCATTAGTTTTCAAACTTCTTTTCAAAAGTCTCTCACCTTTTGGCATGCTCCTTCACACTGGCTGTAGGGCATTGCCTTAAAAAACAATTTATTAAAAGTATTTTCTCTTGTGTTCCTAACCAAGAGGTTAGATCTAGATTTTAGGTATGAAATTCCCTTAGGTTAGGGACAGGTTTCAAATGTATTTTGAGCTCCCATTTAATTCCAGATTCAAGTGCTTTGTTTGATGAAAAGTATTACAGTATTTTCTGTGTAACCATTTCCTTATCCTTTCCTTGACTTCCCAGTTCAGACACTGGTGGTCAATGCCAAATCTTCAGAGATACTTAGTAGGTTGTGTAATAACTGGCCAAAAATCTTCCTCTAGCCCTCATAAGTGGATGGCTTTAAATATATCCACCTTCAGTTTGTTTCAGCAAAGAAATTCTGAACTGAGTGCAGGACTTAAGATGTATATTGTGTGAAGAGCTTTATTGATGTATAAGGGTACGTCTTCACTTACCTGAGGGTCCGGCGGCAGGCAATCGATGTTCTGGGATCGATCCCGGAAGTGCTCGCCGTCAACGCCGGTACTCCAGCTTGGCGAGAGGAGTACGCGGCATCGACGGGGGAGCCTCCGTGCCGCGTCTGGACCCGCGGTAAGTTCGGACTAAGGTACTTTGAATCCAGCTACGTTATTAACGTAGCTGAATTTGCGTACCTTAGTCCGAAGTGGGGACTTAGTGGGGACCAGGCCTTAATTGCTGCTGTGTAAATGTAGGAGAACTGGGAAGTTTTAGGTTGGGAGACTGGTTCTGAGCCAGTTAATTTCTTTGAAAACTCTAAGCACAGCTCCCACAGACTACTTAAAGTGTGGGATGAGAGAACATGAAGGAAAAAAGAAAGCAAGAGAGTAGTATGGGGATAAACATTGGGATTTAAAGATGATCAAAACATTTACCCTCTTTTCCCTCCCCCCCCCACAAAAAAAAAATCAGAGGAAGGAAGCTCAATGCTGTAATTCACAGAAATGGGGAAACTGAGATGGAGCGGGGAAAGAGAGGTTAATATGCAAAACTTTGCAGGACCCAGTGTTTTTGAAAGTAAATGGATTTTTCTTGTGGCCTGTTTTCCTATATTAGAAGAGGTTATTTTTGTGCCATATGTGACCCCATCCCGCCACAGTAATATAGATATGCACATGCAATACTGTTCAATGAGTCTCTGTTGGCAAAGTAGCCTGGGTCATATACAGAACGTCCCTGTGAATAAGGTTCTTATCTCTTTCAGGTCCATATTTAAACCTTTCATCTTCGTTGATGATGTCAAACTAGTACCAAAAGTTCAATCGCCTTTTCTTGGTGATGACGATCCTGTAAAAAAGAAACCTCGGTTCCAGGAGAGGCCTGACCGGAGACACGAACTGTACAAGGCACATGAGCGGACCCGATCTGTCACTGAGAATGATCAGGTAAAGCCTCTAGGACTTGGAGCCTTTAGAGACAGGTTTTTTTCTTAAGACTAATACACCTGGGATCTAAACTGCTGACTGTGTGAAGAAAAGTTTTGAATGTTTGCATGACTTATGCTTCATTCTTTCTAGAAAAATTTCTGTAAAATCTTTTCCCACAGAAACCTTTAAATCTAATTAAAAGAAAATAAGTGGGTTCCCCCCCCTAAAAATCTGAATAGAGGATTAGAAGTTAAAATGGAGGAGTGAACACTTTAGCCATGGTTGGTTGCATTCTTTTCATATTAATTTTTGTAAACATGGAACTAAAAAAAAAAAATTCACACTAGATGTTGGCAGAGTTCATTATTCAGACTCTCAGCTTATAGAATTTTAAGACTATAAAAGTTGTCTGCTTCTGTCTAGGGCTCAATCGTGGTGGGTTTTTTTTCTTTAAGTGCTGCATTATTGAACACTATCAAAGTTTAGAGAATGTTTACAAAAACCTGACAGGTCACCCAAGTTGCCCCTTAAAAAGAATCAAAGGGAAACTTACAAGAGCCTGCAAAACTCATATAAAATCCCTCAAACTTTCAAAGGCTATCATTGTACATATGTGACATGCGGGGCACAATCCAGACCAGTGGGGGGCTGTGTCACCTCTGCCTTGCAACCTTGTGTACCTTACAATGCCTTGCTGATGTAGCTCCCACCTGGGCTGCTCACAAAGAGCATGCAAGCCACATCCTGTCTGTCTGTGTGTAACTGCAGCCTGCTCGCACCAGCCTGGGTTATACTGCAGGGTGACCACAACACATTCCCAGTCCGAGATCTTTCCTCCAGAAATGTATGTCCTGTACGGCCCAGCCCTGTTCTGGACAGTATAATTATATTAGGTCCGTTGTTCCTATAGGGGAATAACATGCCAGTTTATTACCTTAAAGACACTTCAACTTAATCACACTGGATTAAATAAAACAATAAAACAAGTTTATTAACTACAAAGAGATTTTAAGTGAGTATAAATAATGAGGCATACAAGTCAGAAATGGTTACAAGAAAAATAAAGACAAAACACTTACTAGTATCTACTTAAGAAACTAACTCTGTTGCAAAGCAAACTTCCAGCAGATTACTTACCAAACTCTCAGGTCAGGACCCTTCCCCCAGAGTCCAATGGTTGTTTCTTTTTGTCTTTTCGGGTGCGGAGAATGAGGTGGGCAGAGAGGGGCGGGGGAGTCTCTGGGGGTGTTTGTCCCTCCTTTTTATAGTTTCAGTCCCCCTCTTGAAAAACATTTCTAGCTGAGACCCAGAGACAGAGTCTATGTTAAAGGATATACCTTGCTGGGTTATTTTCACATCTTTGAACTTCCTTTGTGTTCCCTCCTTGCTTGATGACTCTGTTTACTGCTTAAATGCACATTAAGGCAAGCACACATTCCTTCATTAAATCAAGTCTGTCCTATTGCCTGGGCGGAGTTGTGGGGTTTGAAACATGTGTTAATAACATCATACAGGAGAATCTTATTGCTTCATGTACAGTGTTGGCACACCTTTTATCGGGACAATACTAACCAGCAAATTGAGTTTCCAAATGACACCTTACAAAGCATACCTTGTACAAAGATTATTACAGTGGCATGTCAGCTGTGAATACAGGGGTATATTTGGTCACAAGATACAGAGTTATTTTGAACGGTGTTAATGGTTTTTGGGATGTGTTTATAAAACTTGTGTCACATTATAATAGGATCGTGGCAGGAATATCACGGGTTGAAATGTATCCCTGAGTACTGAGATGCTGGAGTATGGAATGATTCATAATGTATAATTTTTTGTTAAAGGGACATTCAAGATATGACATCTTATGCAATTCCTGTTTCAGCGATCATGTGTGTGTTCACACATTTGTTAGGGTGAATTTTACAAACTCACATTTATGGCTAGTCTTGCACATCTCATCTCTTGCAATGGAGTGGAAACAAGATATTTTCTTTTTTGTACCTCAGAGCAGGAATTTTGTTTTCCCTCTAAGAAGAAGTTTTTAGAAATTACCAGGTTGAGACAGTACTGTCTGTATCCACTCTAGTAGGGAATGTATCTAGAATTGGTTGGTGTGTTTGAGGCTCATGAAGTCTGTCAGCAGAAAGCACTGTGTATCCCACACCAGATGGTGCTGGAACATGAGTGGTAAACATCACATGTATAACTACATCTTACCTTGGGTGGTGTGGGCCGCCTTTGGGCTACAGGTTGATCAGTATTGGTCCCCTCAGCATTTGTGTAGCCTGAGATGTCCACTCTTGTAAAGGCTGTGAAAAAAGATTTCCCTTGAGGAGAAAGTGACCTTAAACCAAGCAAGTCACAAAAGGACCACTCTACAGATGGTCAAAATTGTCGGAACGAAATGCCTTTCTCATCGCAGCCACAAAAAAGAGGACAGAATAAAAAAGTAGGTAGCTATCATCAGCACAGCTCCAATTATTAAAATCCACACTGGCTAGCAGTATAGAGCACGTCAGCATTTCCTCCCCATTGTCCAATGCTCCCTCCTTGGTCTTCACCCTTCCACCCAAAATCATTGTAGCATACTCAGTCCTGTGTGGGGATGGATCTGATGATCTCTCTTGCGAGACCGCCAGCTGCCTCCTCTCCCTCTTGCTGTGCTGCACAAGGAAATGAAGAGTAGGAGCTGGCAGAGAATGAGAACAAATGTTGTACCGGGGGTAGTAGTAACGGCACTGTCCTCAGCAGAAAGCAAGAGAAGCCTGCATCTCCTGCTGACAGCCCCATTCAGACTCCTAGTGGTGGAATTTAAGAAGGAGAATTTAACTGCAAACCCTCCAGTTAGATAAAAGGGGATCCAATTGCTCGAGGGCACTTACAGAAGGGTTCTGCAGCTGCAGATAATAATCAGCACCAGTGTTCTAAGGATTCAAACATTGGTCTGTTGAATTAAATCCAGGGATGGCCAACCTGTGGCTCTAGAGCCGCATGCGGCTCTTCAGAAGTTAATATGTAGCTCCTTGTATAGGCACCGACTCCAGGGCTGGAGCTACAGGCGCCAACTTTCCGGTGTGCCGGGGGGTGCTCACTGCTCAACTCCTGGCTCTGCCACAGGCCCTGCCCCCACTCCACTGCTTCCCACCCCTCCCCTGAGTCTGCCGTGCCCTTGCTCCTCCCCTCACGCCCCCGAGCCTCCTGCCTGCCACGAAACAGCTGATCAGGAGGTGTGGGGAGGGCTGCCGGTGGGTGGGAGGCGCTGGGAGTGGGGGAGGGGGAAAGCTGATGGGGGGCTGCTGACGTATGACTGTCGCTCTTCGGCAATGTACATTGGTAAATTCTGGCTCCTTCTCAGGCTCAGGTTGGCCACGCCTGAATTAAATCAATAATCTGCCATTTTGGCAAACTATGTACAGGAGGTTGATGACTCCTCCCTCCCATTTCATCAGCAGCACAACCAGGTAAATACAATGGCTCCACCAAACGCCATACATCATGAAAAACCATCCTACTTATTATATCTTCTCCTAGTGCATCTCATTCGTTAAGGGAATGAAACACGATCTAGTTCATTTTTTTTCTGCAAGATTCATTAGACACATGCCTTCTGATTCTTGAGCTAATAAAGGAAAAGACTGTTCATAGTGTGTTCTTCAGAGGAAAGGACTATCGAAAACCCTCTTTTAACACAGTGCCACCCTAAAACTAACCCCATCCCACCCTAGTTCTGTACCTTTAAATGATGGTATTTTCTCTCTGAAAAGTTATGTTTTTCTTTACACAAAGGCCAAGCCCAAAAAGCAAACAGACCAGCCTATTCCTGTTTAAAACTTTCTGGCCTCAACCTGTTAGTTTTCTGCTGTCAACTGGAGAGTCACATAGATTCACAATCAGAAAAGCCTAGCAGACCTATAGTGGTGATGGAAGTAACTGCTACATAAGATGACTTGAAGGCTTCTTCAGTAAATATAGATGGTAAAGTTTAACTTACCATGTTTAAAATTTTAAAAAATGGTGGTAGTGGATTTGGAAAATTAATTTGAGGCCAACCTTCAAATCATGGAGAATAAATAGGAAAGTCTGGCTGAGTCAGCACACTCTGTATGAAAAGTATTCAATGTTCTCATGTGAAATTTTAGAACACCCTTAAGAGCAAATATAAAATTAACCAGGGCCCATGATGCTGAAGCTTTGGATTCTTGATACTCTGAAGCTTAGCATAAGTGACTCTGTCCTTTTGGGGAAGACCTATAGAGCACCAATAAGAGAACCTGCAAAAGCCACAGCAACCCTTACTGCTAAAAATGTTCCTCCTTAGAGTCAGAATCTTGTTTGCAGCTTCCAGAATCAGTGAAATAGTCTACAAAGACAGAAATGGCATTTTCTTTTCAAGGAGTCGGTTCCAAAACACACAGAGCAGTCCTGCTACTTGCTGCAACCATTCACAGAGACTGAAGTAGAAAATGCGCTTTTATGCTAAAAACTAGCTAAAGCAATATATTTTCTGGAGAGGACTTTCTACATAGAAACTGTTGAAAAGCAGCAGCCTAGTAAACCTTGCAGTGTCTGATAGAGATGCAGCCCCTATTCCGGGTTGGAATCTCTCTTCTCTGTAACTTAGACGTAACATTTCATCTGTCTTTCCCTTTGATGCTGTTTGACTGTACAGAGGTTAAAAGGTAAAAGGGCAAACTCATTAATTTTAATCCTGTGACTAAAGCTAGAGTAAAGAGGGTGATGTTCTGAGGGATACTGTTCTACATTCTGTTCTCTGTACCAGTGCCTGTTTTTGGAAAATCCTTCCAGGAACCCCTCGGTGACTTGCAGTGTTTTTGTTGTTAATGAATTTCCAGACTTAAGATGAATCAAATAAACTCTTTTTTTCCTCATAGTTATACAAGTTTTATCCCCCACTCTCAAGCTGTGCACAATCTTTAAAGTTCTTATTTCCTTTGAATTTACTACTCACTATTTTACCAGAGTTGTTTCTTGATTACTAGTCTCTATTGTTTGTTCTGCATGTTAAATGATAGACCATTGTTTTCATTTTTGCTTAGGGTTCTACCACACTAACATAGAAGAAAAAAAATCAGTATGGGATGTGTGTGTGTGAAGGAATGGGACGTTTTCAAATAGTGTGACAGTGCCCCCACAGCAGAGAGGAGTAGTAAAAAGTCACCTGAATTTGTTTAATGGGTACTTTAACTTGGCTGTTTCTTGCCTTTAGGATAAAGGTCAGAAGCTGATGAGGATTATGTTAGACCTTGAAAGACAAGGCTTAGAAGCTATGGAGGACATCCTCACCAGTACAGAGGTTCTGGATCCTGCTGAAGTAGTAGACCTTTTCTATGACTGTGTCGATACAGAAATTAAATTCTTCAAGTGAAGTAAGCAAATGTTTTAATACTTTGATTTAGAAACTGCTAAGCTGTCAGAAAAGCAGCTCATCTGCATATGTATAAATAAGATGTATAAATGCAAGACTTAGTCTGATTCAGATTGTGCTGGTATAACTTCAGTGGTGTTACTCCTGGTTTACACCACTTTAAATGATTGTAGAATCAGGCCTCCTTTATCTTTATGTCCCTTTTGATACCTCTCAAAAATCTTTTTCCTTTATATAATGTTATAGCCTCTCTTAGTTTTCCATTTGATTGTTGCTGTATGTGGATTTTAAACCACTGTTATCTCATTTCAGCCACAGTGGACACCATTAGCCTTTTCACAAGAAGACTCTATAGTTCTTCGAGCCTTGAAAGATAGTCTCCAGTCCACACAGCTGAATTTGCAGGAGGAAAACAAACAAACAAAAAGGCTTCTGTCTTTCTAGAAAAATGTTCCTCAGTAGCTATATCGAGTTAACAAAATTGCTTTCCTTTGTCCAATCATGTGGTGGTCCTGTTCTGTGTGTAGTGAAAGGAGAGAGTCACTGATTGGCCCGTGTGTGCATGCCAGCTAATGTAGTGCAGAATGTTTCATTGTTTGGGCAACAAAAAATTAAAACAAGGAATAACTTCATTCCAGTGTAATTTCCATATAATTTCTTAAAGCAAACAAATGTTTTTGTTTTATTTCCCCCTGTATAGCTCAGGCGAGGTAGCAAAGCTCAAATGCTTAGAATTTCACCAGCTACATGTATGCTTACCACTTCACATTGGAAGCTACAGAGGTTTTAAAAACAAAAACAGCAGCACCTGACAGTCTGAATTAGAGATAAAGGCCTGGTTCTGAGCTTGCTTGTGTAACTCTGTTGGCTGCAATGGAGCCACTCTGACTTATGCCAGAACACATGAGCAGAATTATGCCCTTGGGACTCAGTGCTGCCCTCACCTATTCATACCTTGGAAAAATGACGACTGCACTTGTGATGCCTGGTAGGTTTTTTTTTTTCCTTTCCCTAAAATTCATAGTACTGTGTATTGCAGGCAGAATCAAACTGAGTGCCTAGTATATTATATAATCAAATGACTTCAAGGCAGCATTGATAGACACATCAATGCAGTGACAACTCAGTCAGAACACTTTTTTTGTTAGAATAGAGGCTGGGCATTGAAGATAAAATTAGGGACAGTAGTCTGGCTGTGGGACCATATTGCCGTATGAAAGACAATTCTATGAGATCTCCAAATGGTATATGCTGTTTACAGCCGGAGGAAATCTTCAATTATTTAGCACAGGAAAAAGGAAGTGATTGTGACTGAGTTGTTGCCTACTCCTTGCAAGGCACAAATTCACAGTGAAGCTATGATCTGAATGTTACTCCTTTACAATCTGCAGAGAGGAGGATACAAATGGTTTATTTGCAGTTTTTCATCAGCACACCATTTTACCCTCTAGATTCATATTTGGATTTATGTGACTTCAGTGATTATCTACTTTTTGTGTGCTCTTGCCCTAACTCCTTTACTCTAAGAAGAGCATTGATCAAGGGAACCTTCTTAACTCATGACACAAGGGACAATATTAGAGCTGGGTGGGGACAAGGTGTTAATTCCCACCCATTGAAATATTGCAGCAGCATCAACAAAAAAGTTTTTCTTTTGGAGGGAGGTTGATGATTGAGAAGAGAAGCCCCCACTGAGGAACTGAAGTTTCTCAGAAGGGGAGCATCAATTTACCACTCTTTTGACACAGACAGTGTGTTTGGGGCTGCACCCAACCCCTACAAAATACTTAGCCCTCAGCTGCTTGGAATCAGAGTCAAACATCTTACAAACACAGTTTAAGGAAGTTTTTACTAATGCTTCATCTGCCACTTCCAGCTATAAATACATTCAGCAGACACTTAAGTCTATATTTATGCTGTGGCTACACAAACCATATACAGCCATAAAATTATCCATTTCAGTTTACTTGCTTTCTATTAAAGTCCTGTAGTGGCTTTATCAGCTCTCCTCAAACAACAGTATCAATCCAACCTCCTCCCCTCCCCCCCCCAAAAAAAAAAAAACAAAAACAAAAACCTAAGGAATCCTTGTGGCACCTTTAGAGAATTAACAAATTTATTTGGGCATAAGCTTTCATGGGCTAGACTAGAACATGAAGTGAAAAAATACAGGAGCAGGTATAAATACCTAAATAAATCCAGGTTATTGTAGAATAATTTCAAAAAGATCTGCCAGTGAAATACATCTGGGCTCAAACTGATTTTCTGGTTGTTATTCCCCTTTAATTCTCTTTGTATCCCCTTTTGGGTTTTTTAATGTGTCTTTGTTTTTTAATTTATCTCCCTTCTTTCATAAGTACTATAATTCCAACTTGCTTGAAATGGAAACAGGACAGAGGTGATCCACACCTTTCTAGGAGTCCTACACTCCGTGCCCTTGACTTTGCAGGTAACGCTGAACATGTCTCTTAGACAGTGTAGCTGCCACTCCAAGTATAAGACAGTGGCCACTATACAAAGTATCCAGGTAACCTCAGTAACTGTTCAGAGGTGAGCCACTGTGTACTGTGATATTTTACAGTGCATGAGATGCACTATAAAATGATATGATTTATATCACTGTTTCTGCAATTCTCTTAATATGCTCCCAGCAGGGCCAGGGAGCCATGGGAGATATATAAACCTTAGCCTAATTAAGGCGTGGTTCCCTGTAGACGAGGGAAGGTTACCTCAGGTTAATTGGAACACCTGTAGTCAATTAAGGCCCTGTCAGGAACCTAATAAAACCTCCCTGCTTCAGGTAGAGAGGGTTGTGTGAGGCAGGAGAGGGGACTGGAGTTGGGTTGCTGAGACTTGAAAGACTAGAGAACTGGTGGAAGAGAGATGCCCTCCCACAGCGTTAAGGACCAAGGGTAAGAAACCTGCAGGGATTGTGAGGGGCTGGGGCTTAGAGTGAGGAGTAAATCCAGACCGCTTCTCTTCTCTACCACCTTCCCGGGCCACTAGTGGGGCCCTTTCCCCCACAAGAGCAGGGGCAAGGGGTGGGGTCCTAATCTCTCTCTATTCTCTCCCCTCCCTGCCCCCAAACTGTGAAAAGCATGGGATCCACCATACCAATATCAGCCATTTTGCCACAGCTGCTGTACATTGGATCATCAGCAATTTAAAACAACCAAAGCAATATTGTGCATCTTCCAAAAAAAAAAAAAAAAAAAACACAACTACATCCATAATGTAAGGTGCCAAGGAGGCCAGTGTTCAGCAGCATATACAATACAAACCCATGTGCTGCCAAAGCGAGGTAAATGTAATGCAAACATAGCCAAGCAATGGCAGATTGGAGTTGAAAGTTTGCTTGTCAGATTCTGAAATAAAAAAAGATGAAAATAACTTCCTTTGGCACACACTGTCCCAAAAATGTTACACTGTGAATGACCGTGTCAACCATTTCATATAGTCCATAGAGATTCTAAAACTACACCCAAACCATGGAATTCCAGCAACTGGATAGACAGGCTCCTGCATTAGGGAAATACAGGCAGGCAGTGATTATTGTGCCTTTTGCATCAATGTATTGGATTCTCTTACACGTAAATGACTAATTCATTGTGTGTAATCATGTTCTATGTTGCCTAGGCAGTGTTGTGGTAAATGAAATATCAGAGTGTATATACTGATTCCCTGAAGAAGAGCTGATCCACTTACGTGAAACAAATAAGTAAAATGTCTCAAAGACCCTTGTGGTCAACTTTTTTTTTTTTTTTTAAGTTGATCCTCCATCTTGCTTCTGTAAGTGCACTCTGTGTACTGCAGCCATGGTTAAAAAGGGAAAAATCAAATTCCCCCAAACTGAATATTGTACGCGGCTCCTCTCTAGTTGTAAGACAGGAGTTCTGCTTAGAAGGGCGATGTCTTCTCCTCTAAAAGCACACAACTGAGATGAAAATGCTAGTGTTCTCATTCTTGCACATTAAGGCTCTGATCCTGCAACTTACGTGCAGAATGCTGTACCTCCCGAATCCTCTTGACTTCAGTGGGGCTTGATGTGGTTCAGGGATGCTCATGCATGAAGTCACTTGCAGGATTGGAGCCTCCAAGGCATTAGCCCACAGGCTGTGGCATAGAATCACAGAGCCTGGGGCAACAGACCTTGGGCTTGTGCTCCAGTGCTAAAGACACCTGTGTAGATATTGCAGCATAAGCTGGAGCTTAGGCTCTGAACTCCCCCTCCCTCCCCCCGACTTCAGAGCCTGATAGGGTGACCAGACAGCAAATGTGAAAAATGGGGGTGGGGGGTAATAGGAGCCTATATAAGAAAGACCCAAAAATCAGGACTGTCCCTATAAAATCGGGACATCTGGTCACCCTAGAGCCTGAACATCTACATAGCTATTTCTAGTGTAGTGCAAGCCTGAGTCTGTCAACCCAGGCTCAGACTCCTGGCTGCAGGCTGCCATTGGTTGTGTAGATGTACCCTGATTGTCCACAACTCAAATAAGCTCTTGCACGAAACCTGCCCTGAATGATGCTGACAAGCATTACGTGAAACACAGTATGTTGTAAATTAAAATACCTGTGCTGACTTGCTAAATTCTAAAATATGTTTAATGCTTGCAGGATAAAGACACTAAACTTCAAAGCCAGTGGAGTGGGTGGCACAGAGGCATTGTTTCACATTCACTCTGAATTCTGGCTTGGCTATGTTGAGCAAAAGGGAGCAGGGAATAAAGATGTCCACTTTAAATAGAGTGCACTGTTTTGTATTGTTCTCTGCAGCTAGTGCCCACCATCTCATGCAGCTATTTTCACACAGCCCTGTTGCCTGTCCGGGTGTGTGTCAAGATGTATGCCGTCAGACTGAATCAAGACACTGCAAAGCTTGTTTGGCTAAATTTCTTGTGGGAACTAATGTATAGGTTTGCAATCATCCTGTGGGAATTATGTATCTGTGGGGAACTGCTATTTGGAAAAAATAATAAATAAATTCTTTTCAGCACCATGAACCAGGTACTTAGTATTTTATACAAAAAATTTCACCCTGCAAAGTCCCTTTGAGCCAGGTGTTCTCTGGCCATTGCCTATAGTGCATTTAAAAAAAAAAACAAGGGCTGAGGTTGAGACCCTCTCTTGCGTATACAATCACTGCATGCACTTCTCCATAATACTGGAGAAAGCAATACCCTCTTCAGTTACTGATTTAGAGTGTTAGTTGAGTGTTGAGTCAGTGCCTTACTGACTGGGCAGAAGCATCAAGGATTCAGTCATGGATGCTGAACCACCAAAGTGTAGGAGTAGTGAAAATAATTTGGTTTTGTTGGGGGGAACCCCTAGGTGTTTGTATCATCTTCCATGTTTTTAAATTTCTGTGGGCACATTCATGTGCTGGTGTACATACAACAACGTAATGGAGGCCAAAGTTGCCTGCTACCTCAGCCTCTGATAGTCAACAGCCACTTTCTTTACACATCTGACTGCAGGGGAAAGTCAGCCAGCACCATGAATTGTATAAAAATGTAGTAGGATGAAATTTTGGGTACAGAGGAATTTTAAATAGTTAAAGCTAGATTCGCAAAAGGATTTAAGCACTTAAACCCCAGATTTAGGGATCCTGCCATTCACAAAATGCCTGCTCAGGTGCCACAGCACCAACTAAGCTCAACAGCTCAGACCCCTAGAGGCAGGCTTAGACAAACCGACTCGGGGGAGCAACGAGGACTCCCTTGTAACTTTTAGCCCACTAGTTAGGGTACTCAGCTGGGATCTGGGAGACCTCTGGTGAACTAACCCCTGGACTATGGGATAGTCTGGTGTGGTGCTGCGGATAACTTAAAAAAAAAAAAAAAAAAAAAAAAAGGCATGGGGCCAATGAGAGTGTGTGCACGCAAACACGAGACTCACTGTACTGTGGTTGCTAGAGAAATCACACAGGAGACCTAGAAGCCAGTGACTTTTTAAAATGTTTTATCTACAGCGGAACAGCTTAACGAGGAGAGACAGAGGTGCCCCTCCCTGAATATCCCACTGGAAAGGTGGCAGATGCCTGTTCAATGCCTTCTCCCTCTCAGGGGGAATGTGTTGTCAACCAGGGTTTTCCAATATCCTACATTAGTATCCTAACCACAGTTAAAGGCAGGTTCCCTCGTCCTCCCACACTGCTAGCTGAAGTGGCATGGGCATCTAACTCCAAAAAAAGGGGGTGGCAGCTGAGATTCCCAAGCACAGCAAGGCACTCCCCCTGCAGCCCAGACTTAGATGCCTACTGCAGAGGGGTGGGGATTGGCTTCTCCTATTGGCTAGCTTCTGTGAGGCACCACCTAATGCCCAGGTTATCAAAACAATTTTTGGTGGCCTCAGAGTGCACTAGTGGTTGCACTGACACTTTTTCCTAAAAAACGTAATTAACTTTAAGAAAAACAATTTAAATAGGCATAGATACACACCCAAATATTGTAATTTTTATATATATATGTATTCTGAAGACTCAAAAATAATACTGTGAAAAGTGATATTTGTGAATATCACTTTTCACAGCACACTTAGGCATTGGCTACACTTGCAAGTTACAGCGCTGTAACTCACTGGCAGGGCACTTGCAGTGCTGTATCTCCCTGGGTACACCGCTGCACCCACCACATCTCCAAGAGGAATAACAGCTGCAGCGGAGTGGCTACGACTCACAGGTGTGAGTGTAAATGCTTGCAGTGCTGTACTAATCACCTTGTCAAGTGGCCAATGCTCTCCATTGTTGTGACCGGCTGCAGGAATGCGGAAGTGCCGGTTTCAAAGCTCGTACCACAGAGAAAAGCAAACAGTTTGCAGCTTGCTTTGAATGAGTGAATGAATGAGCAGGGGGCCGGGAGTTTGGAACTTGCAAAATAGAGAGCTGACTTGCTCCAAAAAGCACACGCTCTTCCACCCCACCCCGTTTTGAAAAGCATGTTGCAGCCACATGAATGCTGGGATAGCTGCCCATAATGCACTGCTCCCAACACAGCTGCAAATGTTACAAGTGTGGCCACACCACTGCGCTGTCAGTGTGGACAGGCTGCAGTGGTTTTCCCTACTCAGCTGCACAAAGACAGGTTTACCTCACAGCGCTGTACAGCTGCAAGTGTAGCCAAGGCCTTAGTAGCTTCCTGGGAGGCTGTGAAAAGTGATACTTGCTGAGAAAAGTAATATTAACCAATCCATGCAAGCCCCTGGACCCAACCCTAAATGGGGGAGATTGAAGTGGGAGGCAGCAGGGTCCAAGGATGATGGGAGTGGTTGAGCCCTGCTGCTGCATGGCTGGAACCAGGGGTTGGTGTCTGCTGCATGTGACCAGAACCGGGGACAGGAACTGCATGGGCAGAGCCAGAGATTAGAGCCCGCTGCTACACAGCCAGAGCTGTGAGTCAGCGTCCAGGGCCTCTGCCTACTGCAGCACGGCCAGAACCCAGAGCTGGAACCTGGAGTCAACGCCTGCCACTGCGTAGCTGGAGCCAGCGCTGGCTGCTGAGCGGCCAAGGGTCAGCACCAGTCCCAACACCGCATGGCCAGAGCCCAGGACCAGAGTTGTTGGTCGGTGCCTGCTGCCATGCGGCTGGGGCAGGGGATCAGCACCGAGGCCATACGGCCAGAGCTGAGGGTCAGCACCTGCCACCGCGCGGCTGGAGCCAAGGGTCTGCACCCGAAGCTCCGCAGTTGGAGCCTGCTGCCACACGGCTGGGGGCTGGTGCCTGGGGCCAGTGCCTACCACTGTGCAGCCAGAGGCCAAGACCAGAGTCAGTGCCCACCCCTGCATGGCCAGAACTGGGGGCCAAAGGCAGAAGCTCTGGAGCCAGAGGCTGGTGCCCAAAGCACCGTGGTTAGAACCCAGCGCTGTGCAGTTGGGGGTCGGTGCCTGGGGCCAGCATCTGCCACTGCATGGCCGGAGCCCAAGACAGGAGGCGGGGGTCACTACCTGCCACAACAAGGGGCTGAAGGCTGAAGCCCTGCGGCTGAAGGCCAGGGCTGTGTGGCTGGAGCTGCATGGCCAGGCTCCTAAAGTCCCGCCACTGGAGCCTGCCACCCAAAACCCCTTCTCCCAAGGTGGGTCAAGAACTCACCTTGCTTCTGCAGTGTTGTGCCCCACCTTTCTCAAGAGGCGGAGCAGGGCAGCGCATCCAGGAGCAACAGGGACGGTGGGGAAGGAGCCAATGCTTTGTCATCTCCCCTTCCCCATCCTGCCTAGGAGGTTGTAGCTGAACAAAAAGCCCCTTGCCTCGGTGGCCGCATTTGAGAAACACTGACCTGGGGTTCTGTTTTTTATGAATCCTGTTCGCTGAAGTGCCTCTCTTTCCACATTTGTTATATAGGGAACCGAGGCACCTAATCTAGGCCCTTAAAGCTGAGGCATGGTTTGGAGAAGTACCACCACCCACTCACCCTGGTGGAATACTACTAAGCCATCTCCATTTAATGCACATAAGCTGAAGTACAAAGGAGGAACTAATTTACCAGGAGACATTTTAATATTTTTTTAAAGTCCTTATAAAATATTTGTTACGCGGTATTACAGGTTCCAGTACAGATGAGAATAGGCAAGAAGTCATACTCCACATTTGCTTTTAATGCACAATGACACTAATACTGTAGCAGAATACTATTCCTGAATAGCCTTGGATTAGACTTTCTGTAAGAAAAGATGCAATGCCCATGTTGACGCCTGCCTAAATTTGACTTGATTACATTTTATATGCTCAAGCACAGTTAACTATTGTAATTACAATACTGGTGACAGCATTTATATTTTCAATATGTCTCTCTCTCTCTCTCACACACACACTCACTCTCTCTCTCTCTTTATTAAGGGATCAGTACAGGCAAGTAAAAAGCCAGGAGGGCGTTACTGTTCAGAAGCCCTATGGTGCTGCTGCAATCTACAGCTGGAAAAGCTGATCTTTCAGGAGATAATTCAGTGGCTCCAGAACCTCACTCTGTACCTCCTCTGTCCACTCAGACTCAGGGCCAGATTCACGGCTGTGGTCCGCGGCTCCAGCAATGCAAAGTAGCTGTCAAATGGCCAAAGTTCACTGAAGAATCTGGTCCCAAGCCCTTCACCGGGGTAGTATATTAAGCATATGTAGGTAACTGCAGCCCACTTATCCATGCATGAATGATTCCACACACAGTTACCTGCTTTTTGTTGACCAGTCAGGCACCAGGTGAACAACTTCCCCGCCCCCAACTGTCCACAGCAGAGTTGCTGGGATCTTATTTACCTGATGTCCTTAAAGTCCAGCTAGTTGCAAGGGCATGACCACTTCTGCCTTCCTTAGTATTTACGTGGTGATGACAAGGCTACTAGCTAACTTTGCAGAGAAAGGCACTATCCAGAGATAGACAGCAAAAGGGCAGAAGTATAGCCCTAAACTGGATTTAACATACCTGCTATATTTGCAAGTTGGGATGCTGCAGATTTTATGCAAATAAGGCTTTAATTTCATATGCATATTTGAATAGTCATAACTGCATCAGTTTTCCCCAGCCCCCACCATCAAATCTAGCCATTCTCCTAAAATCTACCCTCTGGTTCCACATTTGAGTTTCCTCCCTTGGCGATCACTACCACCTCTGCTAACCTAGGGAGGGGCCCAGGTTCTCTGTGCTGAGAAGTGGAAACCAGAATCCTGATCCTTTTCTAGCCAACCGGGAAGAGTTTCCTCCCTCCCTCCTCCGATCTGCAGCCTGCTGCTCCCCCTCCTGGCAGCTGCTTGCAGAATCAGTTCTGTTCAGCTAAGCAGCCACTGCCCCCCTGGAAAGAGGAGGGTTAATGAGGAGGTGCCTGCCAGAGTGCAGAACCTCTGGAATGATTTCAGGCACCCCCGTGCTCCTGAAAAACAAGAGATTAAGGCCACTCTGTGGAAAATCAGGACCAGGGTCCTGAAAGTGAGAGTCTCCAAGGGAAACAACACGTGAATTAAAAGACTGATTGAAGCACCCTTAACCTGGCCATTTTAATTGGATAACTTTAAGCCAATCAGAGACAAACCAACCTATGGGTGCATCTGCCAGGAAAAGTCTGATTTCCAGTGAGGTAATGAAGGTAACCTGCATTAGCTCACCACCCTGTCAGCCACCACGGCAACTGAAAGAAGGGGGAGGAGAGTTTTTGGTGCCTGTGGCAAACTGAGGTATCTTGTGAATCAATCTGCAGTTCCAGACTGCAGCCCTTCATGGCTCGCATTTAGTATTTGGGTGAAAAGAGCTGCATGGAGCATGTAAATGAAGGAGGACTTCTGGCAATTGTTTCCAGAGCCGTTCAGAAGAGATTGGTGAGAATGAGCAATACCAGTTGTCTTCTTTCTAGTACGTAGCTATTAAAAGCTTCTTTAGCTAACTGGAGTGGGGCATGTTGGGGGTAATGTGGGGGCAGAGGAGAGAGGGAATGACAATGTCTAGAAAGCCGGTCAAACAAGTGGCAGGTGGGCTCCTGGCTAGCAATAAGCAATATTTAAAGAGAAAATCTATACTGTACAAAAGGCTCACATTTTAGAGACATGATGGTCAGCTGTGGCCTTAAACAAACACTTATTGGCAAATGCATTCATCCCAGTTTTGCTTTCTGACCTCAGGAGAAGCAGTTTGGAAAAGCTTTGCCCTATCTGCCAATGCATGGCAATGCTGTTAGGCAGTCCAGCCCAGGTAGTCATGTTCTAGCTCATTCCCTTCTGACGGGTACACCCACTAGCAAACCTGAGATAGAGTAGCATACTGTGTGCAGTGGTGTCCGCAGCCCCTTTCTCCTGCCTAGGTATATGTTTGACCAATAAATCCCTGTAATTATGGACCCCTCTGTGGTGGTAATGAAGGAGAGGCCATTTTGCAGCGGTGTGGGGGGTAGGTAGGAAACAGGCAGCAGAGTAACTTACAATGAGATTATAGAGTCATGCCAATAACCATACAATATATAGTATCTTATTTTCAGATAGCTAATTGAAAACTCCTGTAAATATAATTAGAGCTCTCGGGGGGGGGGGGGGGGGATACTAAAAATATTTAAAAGGTGACAAAGAAAAATATCTGAGTGTATTTAATGCATGGAATACTGTTTGAGATGATATCTCTTGATGATGATTTGAATGAGAATTACATAGTGAACACTACTAAAGAATTTAAATCTCATGGTGCTTGGTTTTAAAAATTCCTGAAGTAAAGTATCCAACAATAATTTAAAAGCCTGTGCCAGCACTCTCCTCTATTGCCAAACAATGACTAGACTCGTTCAGAGAATGCATAATTAAAGTATTTCTTTTCCAGTTTTAAAAATATCAAATCAGGTCCGACACTGCATCATTTGATTGTTAAAATATAATCTCTACTCATTTAACAAAACCTCCTCTGTTTCATATATTATCTTGTTATCTTCACTCGTCCTGTGTAGTACTGCACCAGAGGTCTGTTAGAGGGATCTTCTCATCTCACATGTGTTCTTAGTGGAGGATTTTTAGGGGTATCTGTAAGATACATAGGATACCATCTATTACAGGATGTCTATTGTTTCTGTATATGCTTACAGTACTTCAAAGAATGGCCCTGCATAGAAACTTCTCCTTCCTTAGAGGTTTTTAAGGTCAGGCTTCACAAAGCCCTGGCTGGGATGATTTAGTTGGGGATTGGTCCTGATTTGAGCAGGGGGTTGGACTAGATGACCTCCTGAGGTCCCTTCTAACCCTGATATTCTATGATTCTATGGGAACAGTCTAAGAGTGCGAGGATGAAGATTTTGGGGGGTAGGGACTTGTCTAACATAATACAGAACACATGGGATCTATACAAATAGTAGCCTGTATGGTTAGAATAGGAATTTGTGTGATTTTATTCATCTATTTATAAATGCCTATTTTCAAAGCTGAGTGGGTGATGTGCTCCCAAAACACAGTGATACGATTTTCAAAGGCTGAGCATCTGTATCTCCCAGCGTACTGTTGCTTCTGAGAATCTGACATTCTTATTTAGGTGCCAAAATATAGAGGTAGTATGCCATCTTTAAGCACTCAGGTTTGAAAACTTGGAACTGTCTTTTATATTCATATATAGCGATTACAGGTTCAGTATTAAACCACAATTCATTTCTGACGTCACCAGTTTATGAACACATTAAGGCTGGGTCAAGACCATGCTAAGTCGGCTTCCTACTTAAAGAATGTAATGAATACAATTAAACTGGTGGCATGTCAGCCATATTACTGTTTGGTCTTTTTCTATAAACACTTTATAATGAAAGATGATTCATTACTGTTATAATGAATCCCAAAGATACAATAATCATGGTATACTTTCAGTGTATCCTAGCAACTCAATCATAATTTCACACTAAATTTTTGCCCAGTGTTTATTAAAAATGTTGATGTGAATATAAACAATGTTGGAAAAACAGCATTAATCCTGTCATGCTTGTACAAGATTTTTCTACACTTACCTCTAGATGCCTTGCTGGGATAAATTCTCTGAAATGGCTTGAATTCATCAGGAGGGGGGAATTCTTCCACAGAATGGAAAATAAACTTAGACTCAAAGTCATCTGGAGAATTAAAAAAACTATCACTATCAGGAAAATAAATTCTGGCCACCATTAACAAAGCTGGATTATCACTGGAAGAAAATTGATGACCCAGTTAACTATTATAGTTGAAGTGCCTGACTGATATCCCAGTGACGTTTACAGTGGTTCATACTATGGAAAAACTCCATCTTAAGTGGAATTATCTGGTTAATTACCCCATTTTCGTTCACAACTGCACCATTCCAATATTAATCATATAACATGCCTGAGGCAACCACAGCAATTTTTTACAATGATTTTAGGACCAGGGATGTCCCTAGGGGAGTTCGGGGCCTGGGGCAGAAATGATGAATCTATCACTTCCAGGACCAATCACACTGGCCAATTGCACCAGCCCGCAGGGCCCCCCAAAGTGCGGGGCCTGGAGTGGTTTCCCCAATTCACCCTACCCAAGGGACGGCTCTGGTTAGGACAGTATTTGACAGTATTCTCACCTGGCTTTAGAGTAATGAAGCAGCTAGAAACAAAGATAAGAACAAACAGCCAACTCACCAAACCACAAAAAAAGAGTCCTTGGGAACCTCTGTCCTACATAATTTAATGGGGATGAAACCACTAGGGTTCTGTAGATATTACTCTAAAACCCAATATATTTTAATAGAAAGTTATTACTTTTGTATAGCATTTTGCACTGTCCTGTAGAATTTTACAACAGGTGTCTACTTTTCTATTCTATCAGACGGTCCAGAAACCTAATGAAAAGTTATAACTTGATTGTTGTATAAGGCTCTTCTACAGAGGAACACTACAGAGAATCTCTCTCATTATACTGCTTTTTCACAGAAGACTTCATGCTCACTGGACTTTCACAGTTACTGTAAGATTTGTGAGCTGGGGTTTTGGTAGTATGTATACTTATCAGGCTTTTGTGTTGAAATCTTTCAAGTACAGCAAAGAGAATATTTAGAAAATATTACCAATGATGTGCATGTGTCCATTTCTGTGCTGTGGATAGGGCTCATGTGCAGCTGGCCGCGATGAAACTTGGGTATATGGACACTTGCTCGTAAGCTCAGTTGATGGTGATCTTGCTGGAGGCAGCGGAGGCGGAATTAACTTCCCCGTGTTGCTTGCTTAAAAAGAAGCAGACAGCACATAAAGATACAGTAGTGGATGAATGAGTTCTTAAGACATTCCTTTGAAAAATGAACTGATTGGACTTTAGACCTGAGACAATGTTTAGTTCAAAGCCAAATGGCACCATGGCAGTAGGTTATTTTATAGCTGCCACATTCCAAGCATTACTGCTGTAGTGATTCTATCTATTCTATACTCATCACTATCTCTGAATACCTGACCCATTATATTTAAAAGGTGTTTCCTTTAGCTTTAAAAAAATATAGTCAATTAATTGCTCTCTCTACACATTGCTGCCAATATGTAAGGTTCAGACCATACCCTTTAACTGGCTTTTATTGTGGGAAGCTGCATATTTTTCATTCTCACAAACCCAATTTCATATTTTTTCAAACTGGCACTTCTGGTCTACAAGTAGCTGGATTTCCAGATGCAGTCTGCCCCTCTCCACCTGTATCCTCTCTAGGTCTGCCTGTAGATCTGTCCCCGATCCCTGTTGCAATGATGCATTTGGTCTGGATGGAACATGGAGGCTGTTTCTATCAACCTCTTCCCTGCTTCTCTCCACGGAGTTGGGGCTCTAAGATTTTTCCTGCCTGCTGGACTCTGTCAGTGGGCTGGATTTTCTTTGTGAACCTGACCCATCATTCCTCTTCCTCATCAGAATACAGCAAGTTCATTAGCTTTGCCTTTGTCTACTCTTCAGTGTTGAGCTGCCTTTCTCTACATAGCTCAACTAGCTGTCTTCTCTTCAGTTGTTCATAACTCATTTTCCTCTTTCTTTTCACTGTTCCTTTCCTGTAAAGACTACGCGACTTTTCTCTGTGCTTTGCCCTTCTACTCTTCTTTCACTGCCATTGGCACTTACAGAAATTCACATGGTCATAGATCTCACACACACTGCCACCCTATAGGTCACAGTTTCAGGGTAACTGCTCCTGTATTCCCCCTCCATGATCCCCAAAGGGCACCCACTTTAGGGTTCCAGTTCTCTGCTGTCACCTCTCTAGAGCAGAAACCTGCCTCTCACTCTGCTGACCAGGGATTTTAAGGCTGCACAGCTCCCTGCTTTACCCTGTGATATCTTCAGGGAGCCAGACTGCTAAAAAATGGCCAGTGCTTGTGCTTGGCTCTCTCTCATAGGGTCATGACCAGTGTATTTTCCACAGTTATAAGCAATCACATTTATTCTTGAGGTAAAAGCATTACAAAGAAAACATTAAAACAATAAAAGAACTTACATGCATGCTAAAAAGCCTACCAGAGATCACTCCAAACTAGGGCTCTGGTAGGTTTTAGTCTTTTGAAACCTACAACTAGGTTTTCCCCATGGTTACAAGCTCATCTATCTTATATCAAGAACCAAGTCTGGGCAGATCAGCCTTTTATTTATAAAAGTCTTCTGTAACAGGTAGTCAGCAGACAATGACCCTCTCCCTAAGGGAGTAGCTTCAAAAAGCTGGGTTTTTGCATAACTGGAATTAATCTCTCCCTAGGGATGCCCCAGGAAATCCATTTAATACTTATTGTCCCAAAGTTGGTTCCAACCTGCTGCACTGCTCAGCTCTCAGGAAGAGAAAACCAAGCACGGACTAGTTTTCTCAGCAGTGTGGCAGACAGACCCACAGCAGGAGCAACTGCTCTCACTGGGAACTCAGTGATCTATGCTCTCAAGTTCAGAGATCCTGTCTACACTTGCGGGCTAGATCCTGTGGCTCCTGTCTTCTCCTGCCACTGTAGCTCCCAGACTAGGGCTGTATTTTTCTGTAGCCTTGTGTAGTTTGAAAACTTTTTTTCAAAACTTACCTGCTCCTCTGCCTTGTCTCTTTTTCTGCACTGCTGCAGCAGGCTGAGAGAAGGGTGGGGCAGGGGGGAGAGGCATGGACTGAATACCAGGTTTTTGGAACAGCAAGTGTGGAGATTTGGGGGGCAGTGCGGGTGGAATGTCATGGCTGTTCACAGCGCTGTTAAAGCTAGGGGAGGGTGGCAGCGGCAAGGATCCCCTGGGTGAAGAAGTAGGAGGCAGTGGTGGTGGAGGCGGGGGTGGAGTTGGAGGTGGATAATCCCTCAAATCAGGCTGTGGGGGAGAAGTACTAGGAAAGTCAGTTGTTCTGACTGGCAATCCACAAGGCGGTGCCAGGGGCAGGGGAGGAGGTGGCAGGTACAAAGCTGTTGCTTGAACCTTGGCAGGCTTGTCACTCTGTGGAGGAGGAGGAGGTGGTGGTGGTGGTGGAGGAACCAAATTCGGGGGTGACACTTTTGCAGGTTTTTCCAGAGGAGAGGGAAGAGGTGGAGGAGGTGGGAAAACAAGGGAAGGTTTGCTGGAAACTGGCGGAGGTGGGGGAGGGGCAGGCATGCTGGGCCGAGCTGGTCCTGCTCGTGGCCCACCGGGTAGCTCCGATGGGTGTGCTGCTCTTGCACAATCAGGCAGACTTGAAACATGACTGCTTGCTTTGGCATTGCTGTTCAATGGGGCTGGAGACTTTGGAGGAGGCACTCGGACTCCAGGCAGCTGCCCAGCCTTGCCAGCTGGAAAACAAAACCACAAGCCTCAAGGTAGATCAGAGCCAACAGACCCTAGAATAGGCCAAACCACTATGTATGCCTCCAGATCTTGACCATTGAACTCACTTGGTATGCCAGAGGCAGGGGTGGGACCCTGGTGGATCACCACTAGGTCTCCATGAGAAATATGACCGAATGTGCAAAGGACATCAGCCTGATTTTACACTGTAGCTACCATCTCATTTGGTTTGGAACTTGTGTTTTTTTTTTTTTTTTTTTTTACTAATTGTGTTAAATAAAAGCTTTGCTCTGCCCTCAGTGCTAGTGGCACCATTGGGCACGTCAGGGTTCCTACCAGACACTGAACTTAATCTGAATTCTGTGACTAGAACCTTTTGAACCTCAGAAGTTTAACCAGCGACTAGCTGGAAACTCTGAATAGTCAATATAATCAATAACCACTCAATAAATCTGGTAACACTTTCCCATGCTGTGGAAAGCCCTGGGGACAAAGACATCCAGCCTGTTTAGTGCTAGGTAGCTAGAGTACTACCATGGTATTATCTGACCAGACTAAAAGAGGAATGAAAAGCAGAGCCCTTCTCACGGTGCTTGGCTCTAGGGCATTTAGATGGAATTTCAGCCACCTAGGAGCAAGGCCATTTCTCTCCAAAGCAAGGCCTGTTCCTCCAAACCAGTCACCTTTGTCAATGCTGTGGCCCACTGCAGATTGGACTTCGATAGTCCCCCTTTCATGAATCCCAGAGCCACTATGAAAAGGAGACCTCACCTTACTTATCACTACCTTGAGATCAGTGGGGTCCAACTAGTAAGAGAAATAACTGTGGAGTCCATGACTGCTGCAGACAGTGGTTGAGAGGCTTGGAATGAAATAGAGAGACCACGCCCGCCCCCCAAATAACCAGGCTGGGTTGCAAGGCTTTGGTACAAGAGACACTTGTTCATTTTCCTCTTAACGTTCTCCAGTTTATCAGCCATTTTAGTACTCCCTTAATGTGAGAGCCTGACAAACCTGAGGGGAAAAACTACTCTAGGGAAAATTCTGGAGGTCATAAGTGACAGCTCATGACACAGGCTTTCCACTCTGCACAAGGCAGAATGAGATGAAAAGACAGACAAGTGCCTTAAGAACAGCATGTGGGTTGGTACCCAATTCAGCATAGTTTTAAAAATTGCTCATGCCTGGTCCTGTCTGGCATAAGCCCTGGAGACTGACTTGGTCCACTCAGAAAGTTGCACTTTTAGAATATTCCACTTAGTCTGCCTTTTACAATGGCCAATAAAAAAAATGCAGGTGTTATTCTAATTCTCCTCTCTCAGCCTCTGAAGGCAGGTGATGCACATCATGGTTTCTTAACAGAGACTGGGAGGCCCCAGATTCATCACTTTGCAAATCTGGCTGCAGAGCTAATGTTATAAACCAAATTCTCAAAAACACCAACTCTGGTACAATACCTTCCTCTGCTTGCTGATCCAGCTCTGTCCCAAACGGCAATCATACTGGGAAAATCCTTCTGTATCAGTGGATGGGGAAGACACAATAGGCCACAGAACTAGTGTGGTTCCAATGCGGCGAATGTGCACACTTCAATTCCTGCACACTGTGCAGATGTGCTCTATGGGGATCCCTCCATCCCATGGATTTTTGGGGTGGGCCATAACAAAAAAGTTGGCTCCATAACTTTGTGGCTATTTCAGCCACATACACCAGGGCTATGTGGACACAGCAGGCACACAGGATGCGGAGTGTCTGAGCCTACATTAGTTCTGAAAGAGAAACTCCACCATTTTGGCACCCACAGCAGCCTTTAGTGATTAGGAAGCAGTTCTGTGACAAGCCCATTTACTGTTTCAAAAGGTCCAACTATCAACTACCATTTATTTTCCATTGATAAAGGCAATATATTTGAATCCATAGCTCCCCTAAACTTACACACACAGCCCCTGAGCGAGAAGATCAGTTTCAGTTCTAATTAACTGTCCCAGGACATTTTCACTTAATTGAGTAATTAGTTAATTGACACATTTTCAAGAAATTCAACTAATATTTTCCCCAGAGCTTCATATTACTAACACAATGCATCCAGAATGCATTACTGATCCTGGTCCAGCCTATTGCAAAACCATCAGAGGAAATGGAATAAAATCCATGTTTTCATGCTCAGGTTTTAATTTTAATTTTTAACTCCTGTCTCTAGGTCCAGCTAGGAAATCTCATAAAACACTTGTTCATTTTCATTCCTGGTTCAGAAAGGTTTGTCTTCTGACTGCCACAGGAAATTGAGACAATTTTGTGGTTTGTATTGGGGGAGCAATCAATTTATTAGTGGCTTAACCAATCACACAGTGACAATTTCAATTCCATATCGCATTAGAGAGAGAATGGAGTAAATGGAGACATGAAGCCCATTATCTGTGAAGATGACCCTTCTATAACCTATGGTGATAGTCTGATCACAACAGGGTAACCAGATACTGAAAGCCAACTCCTCTTATACCTGGAGAAACAGGTCTATATAAAAGCCACTAGAAAAGTGACTGAGGAAGTTCTGCAGGCTCTGGTTTCAATTTCTAAGTCCTTGTTTTAAAAGCATTAGGTGAATAATTCAATGTACCCTAAGATACAGTGTATATGATATCTACCCTTGCAGTTATGCCATGATTGGGATGACTAAAAGTGAACATGTTGTTGAGACCAAGCAACCTTCTAGACTCATTTCTCAGCTCACTTCTAATACTGACCTCTTAGGCACCATCAAGACCAGGACCATTTTTCAAAATTTCCCACCTTTACCAACAGCAGTTCAGCTGCATTAGTGTTAACAAGCTTGGGGTCAATTGTGCCTTAAAAGCAAGTTCTCTGAGGAAGATTAGGTGAAGTGGTACATAAAACAGTGGCAGCAACAGGCTCTCTGTCTACACTACTAGTATCCCTGGAGCTAAGTAGATCTCAAAAATTTTTGAGCTAAGTGGGAAATTTTTGGGAAATTTCTCCTGTGAAGATAGGGCCTTAGCATTCATTAACTCCCAAAAATAACCAATATTATAACAAAATAATTAAATATTTTATATAAAGACTACAAAACATTAACAAGAGCACAACTAAAGCATAACTCACACTCCTTTAGTGTTACCACCTTCAGCCCTCACACCACCACCCCCCACTTTTGTTACTGTGTCATGTCTTACTTGGGGCTTCCTTACAAACATACATTCACAGGAGCAGCCCTTATACACCCAAGTAGTTCTGTTTAAATCAATGGGACTACTCATGTGATGAGGGGGTATGGAGATTTAGTTCCTTGGGCCCCAGTCCAGCACAGCACTTAAACATGCGCCTAAGTATGCAACTAGCCCCATTCAAGTCAATGTGAAAGGCCCACATGCTTAAAATTAGATAGCTGCTTACGGCTGAAATATTCATAAAAAATTACTTAGACGCCCAACTCCCATTGACTACGGGCACTTAGTGAGATCATCAAAAGTGCCTATTGAAATCAATGGGAGCTAGGTGCACAGGCACTTTTGAAAATCCCACTAGGCACCTAAATACCTTTGAAAGCCTGGCCCTAAGTAATTTGCTAGATCAAGGTCTAACTTTGTAAGCTCCAGAGGGCAGGGATTTTTCTTATGTGCCTCCAAAGCAATATGCACATCTGTAGTGCAGTAGATTTGAGGAACTGGATTAAAAGCATATATTAGGCAATTTTTCTTATCATTGGTCTGGAGGGTTTACTATTTAGCATTTAAAGGCAGAGGCACAGACAAGGAGGATTCAGGTGCACATAAAGAGCTGTATTAGTTTGGTGCCAAAATAAAAGGTTTAAAAAAAATAAATCACAAAAGCTACATGGAATGTTTTTATTTCACATTACAACCCCAGTTTCATTAGTCTGTTCTTTCCTACAGAAAAGCGCTCTTACCCGTCATGTCTCTTTGGCCAACCGGTTTCAGCATGGGAAAGCCACCTGCAAACAAGCCCCCCAACGATGGTTGAGCACCACTTTTGCTGGTTGCTGGGCCATCTCCATCTCTGTTAGGTCCTCTGGGTTCTGTTACAAGGAGAGAAGGAGTTTATAGATGTGTTTTGTTGTCTACATTCAGGCTTTTCAAATGGCTAACACCAGCAAACAGCAGCCTCTGATTTTGTTGTTTTAACATATACAGCAAGGAAAGTTACTGAGGGTGCAAAAGAGCTAACTTTACTATTTAACCACATCTTAGAGCACAGCACCCTCTGGTGCTTCAATAATGCTAGGACATTTTAGTCTAGTATTCAGGCATCATTTTGTGATGAGCTGTTAAACTATCATTAAAAAATTGAGATTTTAATCTTTCATACAATTCTGAAGAGTAGCTGACACTGAAAGAAGTCACTTGTAATCTCTTAAGAAAGCACTATTTTCGCTGGGTCCAGCTGATCTGCGCATCACTTCCCCTGTGGATCAGCCTGGTATCCAGCACAGATTAAAGCTGTCACACATGTGTAACACTCTTTCCTTCAGTGTTAGAGGTGCTGGAGAAACTTCTGGCAACCCGCCAACAGTTACTCAGAAGCCTGGAAGTGGTTTGTGTGAGAATGGAATGACCCACAGGTGTGTCTAGAACCCCTAGAACTCATTTTAAAACTATTTTTTACCTTTTACATTTAAAATCAGTTTTCCAGGGGTAATTTAATAAAAATAATGCATTTGTAACTAAATGGAAACCTGTGCTAGGCAGACAATAAATGCTCTTGTTTCAGAGTAGCTGCTTTTAGGATTTATCAGATAAATAAAACAAAACATGGAAGGAAAAAAAGATCTCCTAATTCTTCCACAGTCGACAAATTCTCTTTTGAACATTCTCTTCTAGAATGTAAGCTCTTCGGGGGAGGAGTGTAAATTCAATTTTGACTGTGAAATGTCTACTGTAGTGCACTTAAGGTGCTAAATAACAAATCTAGAACCTATAATTTAGAGTGGGTTCTAAATTTGGCAAATCAAGCTCTCCCTGCAGTAGTTGTGCATACTGAAGTTGGCCTTAGACAAACGTAAGGCCCTGACTAATTTTGCAGACCCTTAGTCATACAAGTGGTCCAATTGGCTTCTACAGGACTACTCAGGCCAAGAGTTTGGCAGGCCTGGGCCCCTTGTTCAGACTTGACAAAGCTGCACACTTACTTTCAATCTGTGGTGCACTTCGGTCATTGATTTGGGTAACTTTCCTTAAGCGAGCCCCTTGCTGAATATCTGCTAGCAATGCACTTCGATCTTTTTGATCTTCCTTTCTGAACTTTGGGGGCTCTGTACTTGCCTGTTGAAGATAACAATATTAGACAGTGAGGGAAAAGCTGAGAAAGGAACCACAAGAAATAAACTTTAACAGAGTAAATCCAGAGTGAAGCAAGCATCTCAGGCAGCTATCTTGAAATCTTTATTACTGTGCCTTAAATTATATACATTGGAATTAACACAACAGTCTTCAGACACACAAAAGCTAGGAAATTGCAAGTTAATGGGGGCTGTACTGGCACTGTTTAATTTCATCTGAACAAAACAAGGGATCCACTTTCATTTCAGTCTGACCTCCTGGTAAATGAGCTATCAATGTTCCTGGGTGTGCTTGGCACACCCGCCTCCCTCCCCCATCCTGTAATTCAAACACGGAGGGTACATAGGTCTTTTGATTTTACCTACAATGCTTTGTGAAAGGAAGATTTCATGAGCAATTTCAGAACACAATTCATTTTTTCCTGTCTTTCTCCTTCCTCGTTAAAAAAGACCATTTAATCATAAGCATTGCAACCTGTAATACTGATATGATCGCAATAGAGCATCTTGTGTTTAATCTGGATGATATGATAATTCAGACATTTGAACTGGGGTTTAAGTGCCTCTGTATTAGGGGATTGCATAGATTTAAACAGTTTAAATAGATTGCTTTAAAAATCAATTTAGCTAAACAAACAATATTCTAGTGTGTTCAAGGCCTAGAAGCGTAAAGAGAAATCATTGTCTTGGTATGAGCACGTCCACACTAATATAAAATCTTGTTTTTTTTTTTCCTTGAATATTCTTTAAAAATACGAGACTCTCCAGAATAAAAAAAAACCATAAATCTGTTCTGATTTCAGATGTTTGGCAATTTGGCTTTTCTTCAACAGGTAAAAAAGGACACAGTGGAGATGTCCAAAGCCAGTGTGTGGGTGGCACTGGATTGTCCTAGAACATGAGAATCTTCAACTCAGCGCAAGTCCTTATAGCCAAGTCCAGAGCAAGTTATCATAGCCAAGTTATCCCTCCTAAACAAAAACACACAAGACCCTTTTATTTAGCAGCCTATTATTGCTCCACTTTAACTTTATACTTACTCTGGCTCAAACGTCTCACTCTCTTAAAAAATGTTATTTGAGAATTGTGAAGATGGAAAACAAGACTGAAAATGTTTAGAAGCCACTATATGATCAGAAATTTTACCCAGCTAATTTAAAATATAATTGATAATTGCATTTTATTGCCTATTTTTATCCTCTATGCTTTAAAAAATAATAATCTGGATTTGTAAATGTCCATGAGGTGGCACTCTTAGGTGACAGTAATGTCTGTTACATTCCTGCCATCTGATGTAAAAACTCAGCAATAACCTTGTGACTGACACTGTGACCATATATTCTTCAATAGGGCATTGAAAAAGTATAATCATTTCTCGATAGTTCCCTAATTTACATAACAGTTGTGCTTTCCCACATGCTTTAAACAAAGTTTAAATGTACAAGCAATATATCATTCTGGTTATCAAGACTCTGAATGGCTGACTGATATAAGCAATGTTATAGGGTACATATCAGTTGGAATTTATTTCCAGTCACTTTTTCCTTAAATATTCACAATACTTACTGTGACAAATGGACGAACCATAACTGAAGCAAATATATCTTGCCTTTATCAAAAGCTTTTCACCAGTATCTTCAAACTTCCTTCTCCCCGCTCCCACTAATAATTTAGCCGTAGCCAGTCAATTAGGATCTAAAGCCACTTGATCAAGACTGTTAGGTTTAAAATTAGATCCAACAGCTGTGTTTTTGTTTCTGGGTTCATGTGTCCACATATTACGCCACCTGTCCGATCTGCCTGCCTGCTCCATTCTTGTGAGCAGATAGGGTATTGGAATATTGTGTATTTCAGTACACAATCTGTAGTAGATTAAATTTGTCACAATGATCTCTGACACAGTGTTCCTCTAATATAAACAACTGCTAAATAAAATGTGTGTGTGTGAGAGAGAGAGAGAGAATGTCACACTACACAAAGAGGGAATACTTCATTTTGCAAATATAAAATGTATTGTTATAGGCTAGAACTGTAGGAATCTTCACTTTAACCACTCCCCCTCACACTCCTGTAGTTTTATATCCTCATATTGTACATTTATATATAATCTTCATGGCCAGAGCAGTTGATGTGTCTAGTGATTGATTATGCTGTGCAGCAGCTTGATATGGATTCTCTTTTTCCATTACAAGGTCAAGACGGTCTGCGAGTAGCAGTGTTGCTTGGCTGCACACCTGTGAGAACTCTCCTAGGGATTTCTTGTTTCCAGCATTGCCCACACCTACGCTGTCTGTGACATTTTAATAGTGCCAGTGAGTGCTGGTACCCTTTAGCACAAGTATCCCAATCAGGGCAGAAATACGAATTTACACCAGCAAGGAAACCTGCTCCAATTGATTAGCTGTAGACAGACTTTTCAAACATCATCTCTTCAGTACTGCACAGATATCTGTTAAGGAAGCAGAATTAGCCCGGGATTCACTGTCATGTTATTTATACAGAATAAATAAATTGTGTAAGCTGGTGCAGCCAGAAGACAGAAATGAACTCTTCATTGGGGTTAGACCTTCAATCTTAAAAACACAGAAGTGTCTTGAGCAGGAAGACAAATACATTTTCCTTGGCAGTCACAAGGGGAGCAGAGGTGCAACATAAAGGGTATCATTCTTACAAAGTACTTCTCTGCACTAATGGGGCAACTACATTTACAGAATAGGAAATGTTTCAGTCCTTCACTGAAAATCAAAAGGGAAGCAGACAAGAATGTGAAGATCGTTTGTTTTACTAAATGCCAGAGATGCCTAAGGTAACACAGAATGAAATTAAATTGGTTGGTTCTCATTTCCTTGGTAACCATCAGGTTATTGCTCTATTATTTCACACAAAAGAATGTCGTGTTAAATAATTTGTTACAGAAATAGAATAAGTCACATGTGCAGTAGCCTCAATTTAAAGAAATGCTTTATTTTTCACCTCACTGAGCTTCACCATATTTTTCCCTTACATGTCATAGAATTGGAAGGGACCTCGAGAGGTCATCTAATCCAGTCCCCTGCACTCAAGGCAGGACTGAGTATTATCTTCTAGACCAGAGGTTCCCAAACTTATTTGGCCTACCGCCCCCTTTTCAGAAAAAAAATTACTCAGCGCCCCCCTTTTCAGGAAAAAAATTACTCAGTGCCCCCCTGGAAATCTACCTTCTTTAAGTGAACAAACAGAAAGATGCAGTGACAAATTTGTGTTCTTTTACGTATCTATATTTCTACCAACGTCCTACAATATAGTAAAGAAAGATGTGTTATTAGAATATCGCCCACGACATCAGGTATACAGTGTTTTTTGCGTAAGATGGAAAAAGACAACCAAACTAAAATACTAATGAAACTAATAAACTGGGTTTTGTTCTTTGCTCAGCATTAGATATATGTATTTGATATTAAACTGTCAAATATCAAACTAAATTTATCAAGAAATAATTAAAAATAATCAATATGCAATTAAAAATCAGTTAATAGTTTTAATTTAATTTGCCCTTATTTAAATAATTGTTCCTTATTAACACACACCTTATTTACCAATTAACACAGATGATTCGATAGATATAAATAAATGTTAATAGTTAACAGTTTTTTTACGATTTCATTCCCGTTTTCGTTAATATTGTAATAAAAATATGACAAATATATTGACTGTACACTTCAAATAGTACTGTACCGACACAAGCCTGCTACGATTTTATTATTAGTAAGCACTAGAGACACAGAAACGTACGGTAGATATGTAAGAAAATGTATAAAAATACTCACGTGTAAATTGCTGTTTTATTGAAACAACAATAATACAATTTGCTTTGTATGTGATCCGTAATCCGTGAAGATCGAAGGTATTGAATATGAATAAAAAATTTTAAATACTTATTGAACTATTGTTAACTGCTTTTTATACAATTATGAAACAATCTAAATTAGATTTCATACATGTCGCCTATTTATAGTATCGTATTGTAAACAAGTCATTACACGCACATATTCCTGCCGATGCATGCTGGACTTCCCGACAATGCGCGACACGCTCGCCTGCCAACACTTGCTTGTTAAGAGCTGTTGGCGGACTTGATACCTGATCGGTTATAATTTGTGAATTTATTTGGAAAATTAAAGTAATCACTACAACTTTAACTCTATGTTACACAACAGATGAAACATGTACGAACGGTTTTTCAAAATGTTCTTATATTCTTTCTTTATGCTTCCACCGCCCCCTTATTTTTATTCAACGCCCCCCAATTGCACCCGAGGCTACTACTGCCCCCCTGGATCGTTCCAGCGCCCCCCAGGGGGCGGTATCGCCCACTTTGGGAACCTCTGTTCTAGACCATTTCTGACAGTCCAACCTGCTCTTAAAAATCCCCAATGATGGAGATTCCACAACCTCCCTAGGCAATTTATTCCAGTGCTTAACCACTCTGACCGTTAGGAAGTTTTTCCTAATGTCCAACCTAAACCACCCTTGCTGCAATTTAATGTCCTACGATTACGCCACCTAAACTTAAGCTGGTAAGTGCAGGCCATGTTGTTTCTGCACTGACAGCTGAAGAAGTGAGGTTTTTACCCACGAAAGCTTATACCCAAATAAATCTGTTGGTCTTTAAGGTGCCACCAGACTCCTTGTTGTTTCTGCATTGGCAGACACTATTCATGTGGTTATTTTAAATCCCCTTTGTTATACAGGCTTTCCTGCCTACTGTACCAAGTACCCCAATATTCATATCCCAAAATTTCTTTATTGCTGGATATTGCATAGGATGTAACACATCCAATCAGATCATTGGTTCACATCTATATACTAAGGCAGAAGCCAATAGTGGATACTTCAGATGATCCTTCCTGTGTAGATGTAATATATACTTAGACTTTTGTAAGGCTGTACCACTTTCTGTTTCAAACAATTAGCAGTATACAATATCAATAAAGCACACATGAAATGGATGAAGAACTGACTGAAAGAGCTCAAAAAAAGTAGCAGTCAATGAGGAATCATCATCGAATGGCGGAGTTTCTAGCAGGGTTTCACAGGGATTTGTATTAAGACTAATGCTATTCAACATTTTTATCAATGATCTGAAAGTGAACATAAAATCACTACTGACAAAATTTGCAGATGACACAAAGATTAGTAGAATGGTAAATAATAAAGATGACAGGGCAGTCATACAGAGCGATCTGGACTGCGTAGTAAGCAGGGCCCTTCAAACAAAATGTGTTTTAATACAGCCCAATGTTAAGTGTTCCTAGGAACAGGGAATCCAGGTCATCCCTGAAGAATGGGTGACTGTATCCTGGAAAGCAGTGCTTCTGAAAAGGATTTAGGGGTGATAGCGGACAAGCAATTCCACATGAGTGCCCAGTGCAACTCTGCGACAAAAAAGGAGTTAATGCAACCCTTGAATTATAAACAGGGGTGTAGCAAGTCAGAGCAAGGAGATGACTGGTGAGAATGATACTGCATACAATTCAGATGTCCACAAACCAAAAAAGATATTGAAAAATTGGAAAGGGGACAAAAAAAACAAAAACAAAAAAAAAAAGCAGCCACAAATAAAAGGTTTGAGGGCTGGAGAAAATGCTCTTACAATGAGAGACTTAAAGAGATCAACCTGTTTAAGCTTGTCAAAAAGAAGACTGAGATATCACTTGATTACATTGAAAATAAGTACTGTCACTGGGAGAAAATACCAGACACTAAAGGGCTCTTTAATTTAGTGGAGAAAAGCATCAGAATTAGGGCTGTCATATGATTAAAAAAATTAATTACAATTAATCATGCGATTAATTGTATTGAAAAGGAGTGTGACCAAAGACAAACAGAAATTTTACAGGTACTGCCTCCGCCATGTCCTGAGCTGGCAGGGAAAACAGGAGGGTTTCTGTGATCCAACCCGTCACAGTTTCCCTGCCAGCTCAGGACTCCAGCACCCTGTTTTGCTGAGCCAGACACCCCGTCTACTCCAACACAGACCCAGGGTCTGAATTACTTTTTCCCCAAAGCTGCAAGTTTACCTGAAAACAGCTCACAGAAGTGTGCTTGTCTCTAGCACTCAGATGCTCAACTCCCAATGGGGTCTAAACCCAAATAAATCTGTTTTACCCTGCATAAAGTTATGCAGGGCAAACTCATAAATTGTTCACCCTCTATAACACTGATAGAGAGATATACACAGTTGTTTGCTCCCCCAGGTATTAATACATACTCTGAGTAAATTACTAAATGAAAAGTGATTTTATTAAATACAGACAGTAGGATTTAAGTGATTCCAAGTAGTAACAGACAGAACAAAGTAAGTCACCAAGCAAAATAAAATAAAATGCGCAAATCTATGTCTAATCAAACTGAATACCGATAATCTCACCCTCAGAAATGCTTCAGTAAGTTTTTTCTCAAGCTGGACACCTTCCAGGCCTGGGCACAATTCTTTCCCCTGTCACAGCTCTTGTTCCAGCTCAGGTGATAGCTAGGGGATTCTTCATGATGGCTCCTCTCTCCCCTTTGTTCTGTTCCATCCTTTTATATATCTTTTGCATAAGACGGGAACCCTTTGTCCCTCTGGGTTTCCACCCCACCCCCCTCACTGGAAAAGCACCAGGTTAAAGATGGATTCCAGTTCAGGTGACATGATCACATGTCACTGCAAGACTTCATTACCCACTTGCCAGCGCACACATATACAGGAAGACTCACAGGTAAACACAGCCATCTGCGGATAATAGTCCTTGTTAATGGGAGTCATCAAGATTCCAAACCATCATTAATGGCCCACACTTTACATAATTACAATAGGCCCTCAGAGTTATATTTTATATTTCTAGTTTTAGATACAAGAGTGGTACATTTATACAAATCGGATGATCATACTCAGTAGATTATAAGCTTTGTACCTTACAAGAGACCTTTTGCATGAAGCATATCCCAGTTACATTATATTCACTTATTATCATGATTTTATAAAACCATATAGACTGCACAACGTCACACTGTCACTGGGAGAAAATACCAGACACTAAAGGGCTCTTTAATTTAGTGGAGAAAAGCATAATAAGAACTAGGGCTGTCATGTGATTAAAAAAATTAATTACAATTAATCATGCGATTAATTGCCCTGTTAAATAATAGAATACCATTTATTTAAATTTGTGGATATTTTCTACATTTTCAAATACAATGCAGAATACAAAGTGTACAGTGCTCACTTTATATTTATTTCTGATTACAAATATTTGCACTGTAAAAACAAAAGAAATAGTATTTTTCAATTCCCCTAATAAGATGAAAGAATTAGAGCATGAGGCTGACCACAAATAAAGTTGGAAGATGCAATTTTGAGGGAGTTAAGAAGCCTAAATCCTCCCATGCTGACTCTTTCTGAAAGAAGATTTCCAAGGGCCCATTCATGATGGAAGTCTACTCTATGTGCCACCACAGCTACACCATAGCCATGTGAATCATCTCTCTCTCTCTGATTTACTGATTTATCTCACAGGGGTGTGGTCAGCATAAATACTTGAGAAGTGCTCAGATTCTATAGTTATTTAAGAGTAAAAGGCATTTAGATGTTTGAAAGATTCTACCAATTATGGTAATATTAGTTATTTTAAAAAAAGGAAAATTGTGCTAGTATTTTTCAAACTCCAAGACACAGAAAAAACAGACGCAGTCCTCCCCTCTAGAGGGATCCCATCAGCCTGACCCTCCTCTTCTCCTCTCAGGTGCCCCCACACCAGTAGCCTTACCCTGTCTGCTCTCCTCATTCAGGAAGTGGTGCAGGCAGGGAACTGGAGGCAGTTCAAGGTCTCGTTGCCTCTTACCTTTTCCTGAACCTCATACCCATTCTCTCCCAGGAGCCTCAGGCCTTGAAGGAGCCCCCGCTACCCTCCAGGGCCGGCTTTAGGGCGATTCCCCTGAATCGGGCCCTGTGCCCTTGCCGCCACCGGTACGCCCTACCGGGGCGGCTGGCTTCCCGGGGGGCAATTTAAAGGGCCTGGGGCTCCCAGCAGGAGCTGGAGCCCCAGGCCCTTTAAATTGCCACGAGAGCCCCACTTCTGGAGCCTTGGGATAGGGCTGCGGGGCTCTGGGAGCTATTCAAAAAGTCCGGGGTTCCCCTTGCTTCTACCTCCCTGGCCCTTTAAATAGGCACTGGAGCCCAGCCATTTCCCCAGGGCTCCCTCGGTTATTTAAAGGGCCGGGGCGGTAGAAGCAGGGGAACCCCGGGCCCTTTAAATAGCCCCCAGAGCTCTGGGGTAGCGGGGGCTCCGGCGGCTATTTAAAGGGCCGGGGCTCCAACTGCCACTGCCGCCCTGGTCCTTTAAATAGCTGCAGGAGCCCCGCTGCTTCCCCAAGGCTTCCACACCTATTTAAAGGGCCGGGGCGGTGGAAGCAGGGGAGCCCCTGCCCTGCCTGCAGCCAGCCCCTGCTGCACCCCCACCTGCACCAGCCCTGCACCCCCTGCCCTGCCCGCAGCCAGCCCCTGCTGCACCCCCTGCCTGCACCAGCCCTGCACCCCCTGCCCTGCCCGCAGCCAACCCCCGTCTCCAGCCAGCCCCTGCTGCACCCCCTGCCCTGCCCGCACCAGCCCTTGCTGCACCCCCTGCCCTGCCTGCAGCCAGCCCCGCACCCCCTGCCTGCAGCCAGCCCGTCTCCAGCCAGTCCCGCACCCCTGCCCTGCCCGCAGCCAGCCCCACACACCTTGCCCTGCCTCCAGCCAGACCCTACCTCCAGTCAGCCCCTGCCCTGCCTCCAGCCTGCAATGTAAGTAATATATAATTTTGTTATTATTTATATAGTTATGGAAAGTAAATAATACATGGAAGAAATGAAAGGGTTTTTTTACGTGTTTTTTTTTTTTTTTTTTTAAGTCATCCCTGCTGGGGCCCCGCCGAAAATGTTCGAACTGGGCCCCGCACTTCCTAAAGCTGACCCTGCTACCCTCATCCCAGTCCCCGCTCCTGACCCTTCTCTGCTGGTAAGCCTCAGGTCTGGCCCTCTTCCCGATACCCAGTGCTGAGAGGAGCTGCTGCAGTTTTAGCAAGTTGAGGGCCTGACCTGCAGAGTGGGCCCCAGGTGCTGTCCCAGTGTGCACCCTTCTTAGCCACGTGGCGTGCATGCCAGAAGTTACACGCTGCATGGACACTGCCGCACGTGTTTATTGCAGGTTACAGAGAGAACATTAGTGCCATGGGGGAAAAAAAGGGCCCATTTTCACCAGCAGCTGACAAGACACTACAAAAACAGGCCAGGCCGGTTAAAAACAGGCAGGTGGCAATCCTACCATGGTACCTAGAAAAAGAGGAATTCCTTCTTGACTCAGGTGGGTATTTGGTTTGGGCTGGGTACTTTCACTCTGTTGATTTTGAAATGCATTCTTGATCTAATTCTCACAGCAATTCAGGGTAGAGTTGTTCTTAATAAACAAGCCAACGGTCCAGCAAAAACATATCTGCAGTCTTTTATACCACACAGTTCCTAGACAGCCTTTGACAGAGAGGTGGTCAACAGCAGCTGTACCAGCACTCTGATCACTGGATAACTAATTATATCACCCCAGAGTAAATCTGAGGGGGAAAGCTGTGCCTCACTGATAGATTGGGGATGGGCAGGAGAGAGCTATTAGGCTAATTAACCCACTAGCCCAGAAAGAAGAAAAGCCACAGGAAGGAAGTGCTCAGGGGGGAAGGGGGGAGCAGGAGAGATCTTTCAGGGGGAAAGATACCATCTGTCCCGTCCCCCCCTTGGCTAAGTGAGCTAAGGACTGTATGCTATTGTAAATACAGAGCTGCACAAGTTTGTCAAGGTGGGGGGAAAGAATAGTGTAAATAAATTGCACAAGGTATTTGACCAGAAGAAGCTCTGATCAGTTTGTGGCTAGAAAAGAGACAGGAGCAGGCTGATACACAGCTGTGGATGTCAGAGTGGCACTAAGAACGCCTGTATGCACACACTGCTGTAGTAGTCTTTGTACAAAATATGCCTTGTGAGATATCATTTGAAAACAAATAACTCCCTGATCATTAATATTCTTGTAATATTCTTGTATGTATACCACATGCATTAAGAGTTATGAATATCTCTCACAGGCTTGGCCTGTAGGGCTTTTCTTGTTTTAAATTAACAAGATTTAAAAGACGTCTGGAAAAAGGATTAGTTTAATGCACTTAGAGTTCACAAACAGATATATACAAAGAAAAATAAAGGAAAACAAATCTAATATGTAGATAACTTGTGTTCAAAATGTGCCCGTCCCCTCTCTTTCAGTAGACATTGTACAAATTAAAATGTAGATGGAAAGCACATTCAATGTATACTTTACTGACAAAATGGTTTATTGGGTCTGTTAGTGCAACAACAACACACTTGGTCGACGGCAGGTGGGATCGAACCTGAACCTCTACTGCATGAGCTAAAAGCCATATGACTGTTAGCTAAGGCTGTAGAGCAGTGGTTCTCAAAGTTTTGTACTGGTGACCCCTTTCACATAGCAAGCCTCTGAGTGCAACCCCCCCTTATAAATGAAAAACACTTTTTAATATATTTAACACCATTATAAATGCTGGAGGCAAAGCGGGGTTTGGGGTGAAGGCTGACAGCTCACGTAATAACTTCGTGACCCCCCTGAGAGGTCCCGACCCCCAGTTTGAGAACCCCTGCTGTTGAGCAAACTCATTAATCTCTCTGTAAGTAGTCTTGGTGCCACTAGATAGCACAGAGCACCACACCCAGAAGGCGTGTGGGTTACATACTTCCCCTAGCTGAGGAAGCGCATCCCGAGCTTCACAGACTTCCCAGTTGCAATCCCAGACGAGCCCCCACTTGTAACGTCGACAGATCCCGGTCGTTGGTGGGTGGGATCAAACCTGAGACCTCTGGAGCAAAATACATGAGCCTCTACTGCATGAACTTAAGGCCAGATGGCCCTTAGCTAAGGCTCTAGAGCAGAGTCATTAATCCCTAAGTGGTCTCGGTGCCACTAGAGGGGACAGAACACCACACCCAGGAGGTATGTGGGTTACCTTAGGGTATCGGCACTGTAACACTTTATTGTGCTGACCTAAACAGAACCTGCATCAGCATGGCCTGGCCAAGGTGCTTTCTCCTTCACCTCAATCTTCCTCTGCAATGGTGAAGAGGAGATAGGGACTACTATTAATTTTAACTTGCAGCTATGTCTAGAAACAGGATTTTCCAGCACTAACTGCACTTGATGATAGGGACTTGCTTTCTGTAAGACCCACGTATTCCACGTGAGACCCTTAAATGTCAATGCACCCAGTTCTCACTGCCCTGCACCTTGTGTAGTCATTCACACAGTGCACAGCAGGTGTAAAACACCACCAAATTAGAATGGTAGTATTTTGCACACTTTACATAATTGTAAATGACTACACATTTGGAAAGCAGTGGAGTGCAGGCGCTTAGCAGGAGTCAGAACAAGATAGAAGATGTACATAGATAACAAGAACATCTAGCATTACAATAATAATAAAAAAAAAAAAAAACACCACATGTTTTGGAAGGTATATACAGACTCCACCCCTCCCATCCTTGAGGTCACAAGTCAACTTCTAACTAATGGGGATCAGGAAGAAACTTTGCTTATAAGTAGTTTAGTCCATCACTGCCTGCGGCAGGGTTGCACCTTCCCCTGAATTACCTGGTACTGGCACTGCTAGAGACAGGATATTAGACTAGTTTGACCACTGCTCCAATAGGGCAATTCCTGTAGGAATCAGACACAATGTATTTCATAAGCTTGTTTTTAAAAACATCTGTCAATTTCATATAAAGTTGGGAATGGGGTGCCTGGACAGTCAACGAAAAATAAAATTCTATTTTTGTTATCAAAAGGAAATAGACTATTTAAGGTATTGGGGTTTTTGGGAGAGGAGTGGGGTGCAAGGGTAGTTGGAGATCAAGAATCTGAAAGCATGCCCAGCGTTTGTGCTACATAATGCATCTTTAGTACAGCAGGCGATATAAGTAGCGCTGGGCAAGAAATGATTTTCCCATTCCATAAATATTTTTGAGATTTTGGAAATGTTTCTTGTTCTATCTCAGTTTCATCCTGATACCTTTCAATGTTTTTTGTCAGGGGAAGGGAGAGGAAGAGAGAACAAGACACACATACATTGTCCGCCAGATTCAGAGCAGGGACCTCAATTCACGTCTCAGGTGAATGCCCTAACCACTAGGCTATTGGCTGTTCTGGGCCGTGGAACTGTCTCAACCAAAAATTCCATCCTGGACCTAAGAAATCTTGCAATGAATGTTTTGTCAAAACGGACCCTTCCTAGCGAACAATTTTGACAAATTAGCATTTTCTGACAGAAAAACAATTTAGTTGAAAAATTCCTAACCAGCTCTAATCATAAACATGCTCAAGTCCAGTGCAAAGCCCAGAGTACCTCAAACTTGATTACTAGATCATAATTACACTGGAGTGGAATTTACCACTCAATTTCTTGCAGCAGTCTGCCCAGCAGGCAACAGTATTTATTTATGGTTTTTTTTTTAATACAGAGAATCATCAAACTGGCAGTTAGAGCCATGCGACGAAGTGTGATTACAATGAGAAAAGCCTTTTTAAAAGCCCTATTCCTAGTGGGCATAAAATAGACTAGGAACAGAGAGAAAAACAGTAAGTCATTTTTATTGCATTGGTTTCAAATATGCAACAGGTTTGCTTTAACTCTTTGCTAGGTTATAAAAGAATCTCAAGAAAAAAAATAAACTTCAAACAAATATAAATAGCTCAGTTATGCTTAGTAGAAAGCCATTTTAAAACTCTGTTTACTAATGGGAAGGTTGGTGTATGTGATTTTGGGGTTTACTATTCACATTAGCGCCCTGATCTCTCAAGACACTGTGACCTGCATGAAGCCACACTGGCTTCAGTTGGGCTCCACCTGCACAGCCAATTGCAGGATCGGGGGGGGGGGGGGGCTGTTTATTGTACTGCTATTCTGCAGCACGGGCCGAAAGTAATTAATTCTTGGCATTCAGTTTACTTTAATAAACACGGCAATCTCTGTGTAAACACAGTCCTCTAGAAAGTTAAGCTTCAAGCACTACCCATGTGAGGAAATGCTACCACGCAAACATTCTTTCAAATAGAGCACAAGTGAGGACACAGCCAGATAGCTTCATGGTAGGTTATTATCCACAAAGAACGACACAGCCAGTTTCATGCCATCTATGCTCAGCTCAATAGTTATTAACTATGGCCTCACTATTAATCATGCAGAAAACTCTAATCTGATTCTACCCAATTTAAAAGGTCATGCAATGTGTGTACTTAGGTAGGTTGTGTCTACCCTAGACTTATTTCTCAAATTCTCATCGCTGTACTCATGGGCGGTGGGTATAATAGGCCAGGGGAGGCTCTGCTGTGGCCACCAGATCCCCACGTTCCAGGGTTTGGCGGCCAAGTTTTTGTTTTATTATGCCCCATGCATGTTCCAGGGTGGCTGAGGAGGCACATACCACCTCCTTAGCCACCCCGGAACGTGCCTGGGGCACATCAAAAGCGTCTTAACAGGTTGGGTCCGGGAAGGGGAGGCATGGCGCGGCTTCGGCCAGCCTGGGGCTCCTTGGGACTTCGGCCAGGCAAGGGGGAGTGCTGCAGGCTGCAGCCAGCCCGGGGCACCTCCAGGCGAGGCGGGGAGTGCTCAGGGCTTTGACCAGCCCAGGCTTCCTGCAGCCGAGGGGTCACTCTGGGAGGGGGGCTTGTGGCTCTATCTGCGGGGGGAGAGGGGAGAAGCAGGGGGTCTCGGGGCTCCGGCCGTGGGGCGGAGCCAGGAGCTAGCCTCCCCAAAGGGGGGCTCCACCCACTACCCATGGCTGTACTTTCCCTTGGACAGAAGATCTTGTCTGTTTTCTGGATCAGAAAGAAGGCCCTGAGTCAGTTTGTATAGCAAAAACCATTTCTTTGTCTGTTGGTCTCCAGAAACCCCAGTTTAAACCAGTATATGCTAGCTTCCCCAAGGGTGGTACCTCTCTCGAGGTGTTTACAATCTGAGTGATTCTCCTTAATCACCACTCAGTGCTCTTAGTTCCAGCCAGAGCTGTGGCAACCATCCACCCCTGGAGTTTCACACAATCCTTGGCACACAACAATACATAAACTTAACACAATATGGTCCCAAAGATACTGCATGTGGTTGCAATATCCCGTCACAATAGCCATGGTGGGAAACAGAAAGGAAAAAAGTAGCATAGACAAGGCTTTAACTGTCTGCAGCTGGATCTGAGCACTCATTTCCATCATCACTCCTACTGCTGCCACCACCACCAGCACACACCAATCCAGTTAGTGAAATCCTCCTCCTGTAACATGGATGCTGCACAGTCAGACAATATGAAATATTGTACATCTTATTTCAAATCTGGATCAGCTCTGCAACAAGCAAAATGTTGGGCAGATTGAGGGATTATGGCCAAAATTCTCAAATGTGAGTGTTTAAATGTAAGCATCTAAATCAGCGGTTCTCAAACTGTGGGTTGGGACCCCAAATGGGGTCACCAGGGCTGGTGTTAGACTTGCTGGGGCCCAGGGCTGAAGCTTGAACCCCACTGCTTGGGGCCGAAGCCTAAGGGCTTCAGCCCTGGGTGAGGGGGCTCGGACTTTAGTCCCCCCGCTGGGGTGGTGGGGTTTAGGCTGGCTCAAGCTTTGGTTCCCCCCTCCTGGGGTCATGTAGTAATTTTTGTTGTCAGAAGTGGGTCCCAGTGCGGCCGGGGGGCGGCGCTTTTTTTTGCTGCTTGGGGCAGCAAAAAAGCTAGAGCCGGCCCTGAGTACAGTCAGTCAATCTCAAGTCCTCCAAAACCATGAGTCAGCCTGCCCCTAACCCCCCAAAAAATCACAAGATTGGTTTAAAAATCTCTTGATTTTTAAAAACAATAAATATTAAGGGTTTTTTATTTGCCTTTTGGTTTCACATTATCAAGCTTTTCTCCACATCTATGAGGGCTAGCATTCCCTCCCTCCCAGAAAGATGAGATTCTCATGTAATGACATAATTCCAGGAGCTGAGACTTGAAGAAAAATGCCAAATACCACAAGACTCAAAATTAAGTCATGAGAGTTGGCAACACTGACTCTGTATTTGCACAGCACCTAGGGGTCCTGGTCCATAATGAGGGCTCCTCTGTACTACAGTAATACAAGTACATAATAACAGTATCTCTGACCTCCTACAAGCATCATAATTTAATCTAGGCCTACTCTAAAGAAACTATATGATTCACCTTGTCTGGCTACCTACACAAACACATTCTAAGTTTTTAAATGACCTTTTGTATCCATGAAAAACTCTAATCAGTTTAAGGCTAGGAAAAAAAGAACATCTTTTCAGTTTCTTGTACCATCACATTCCAGCAATGTACAGAAGTTTAACTCAAGGCATTGTGTGGGATTTTTTTTTAACTGACAGGTTGTAAGAATAGTACCAATTGACTGGCTGAAATCTATTGCAAATTCCACCAATCACAATTTGCACCTGCAGTATGTGTATGTATTGCAGATGGCCTAGTGGTATTTCAGTGAGTTACACTCAGCAAAGTTATGCACAAGTCATATGGATGAAAAACTTATGGCCGTTCTGGTTTGGAATGCTTTCTATTAAAGTCAGATGTTAAGCATGATGGAGGATATTATAAAAACAGCCTTGTACAGAACACAACTGCTTAAATGAAGTGTGCTTCCTATCAACAAAGTCAGCATGATCCTAGTTAACATATCATTCTAGAGTATTATCACCTATAAATATATGCAGTACATGTCCTTGTACCAGTCCAGACAGAAATAAATTGAGCAATGTCATCTTGGCATGGTTTTATCTTTGTATTCATATTGCCCCGCTTAAGCTATGAATACAGAAGGTTATATATAAAGATTACAGTGTCATGCAGCTTGAACTGTAACAGTTCAACATGACTACAAAAGAAGTACCACTCCTTTGCAAGTCAGCCTCTTCCACTATATATAAAAAAAAAAAAAAATCAAATAAGTGGGTATCCACAAATATCCCAATTATTTGAGCAGTTACAGTCTGTATGGTGACAACACTGTCTACAAGAAGATCATCTCCAACTATACTAGTATCAGACAGCACAATGGGATACATACTCAAGACACACAAGTTTTCTTCATTACTCAATGCGAGGCAAATTGAAATCCACACACAAACAGCCAGGGGGAAAAAAGCAAGCTAACCCCTTCTACCATTTTTTAAGATGCTCCATATGAAGCTAAAAACATTGAGATTATATTGAGACCAATTTATCCTTCTTTTTTTTTTTTTTTTTTAAATTAAGCTTCTCATCACCACTTTTACAGAGAGTGGCCCAGGAAGAGAATGGGCCAAACTCCAAATTCAGACTCTAATCTGAGTGGTAATATGCAGGGATACCATAAAAAGACAGGGCTGGGGGTGCAGTATTGCCAACTCCAAGCTTTCAAAAAATCATGAATCAGACCTCAAAATCATGAGATTAAAAAAATATTTGGAAGCTCTTTTTGCTTGCCTTCTGAACTTTTAGAGTACACTTGGTTTGTGTTTTCAAGCTTTCTGCTACAACAACAAGGGCTACAAATTTCCCTTTAAGTGAAAACTGAGATTCTCATGTCATCAGTTGTCCCCAGGCGCAGCTTTAAGAAAACCACCAAATATCGCAAGATTCTTGATAAAGTAATGGGAGTTGGCAACACTGGCACTGATGAGTGGTCTAAAAAGAAAAAAAGAGTGTTTTTCTTTAGTCCGTTGGTGACTGTGATTCAAGAAATCCTGCCTCTAGAGTTAATAAAGAAAGCACTGGAAAACTAGGGTTACCATACGTCCGGATTTTCCCGGACATGTCCGGCTTTTTGGGCCTCAAATCTCCATCCGGGGGGAAATCCCAAAAAGCCGAACATGTCCGGGAAAATAGGGACGTGCTGGGCCGGGGCCAGCGGTGCTGGGCCGGGGGTGCTTGGCCGGGGGGTGCGGAGCCGGGGGCCGGGCCGGGCCCAGGGGTGCGGGGCCGGGGGTGCTCGGCTGGGGGCTGGCCCGGGGGCCAGGCTGGGGCCGGCGGTGCTGGGCCGGGGGCTGGCCCGGGGCCGGCACCCCAGGAGCCGAGCCAGGCTGGAGACGCTGGGACCGGCCGCCGGAGGGAGCCGCTTGGTTGCGGGGGCCAGACTGGGCTGCACCTCCTCCCCCTACCCCCACCCCCTCCCCAGCTTACCTGCTGCCTGCTTCAGGCTTCCCGCGAATCAAATGTTCGCGGGAAGCAGGGGAGGGGGCGGAGACTTTGGGGAAGGGGTGGAGTTGGGGTGGGGGCATGGGCGGGGCTGGGGCCCTGTGGAGTGTCCTCTTTTTGGACACTCAAAATACGGTAACCCTAGGAAAACTCAACAGGAATGCTTAGCTCCTCATGCCAAATGGTCCAGGCCTTCCAGCAATCCAGCCTGCCTCTCTGCAGCTATTAAAGTCAAACAAATTCAAGCTGCGTTTAATATAAGAAACCTATTTTTACATATGCCCAAATACTGCAGTATTTGGGAAATCTTACGATTCTGGAGCCTGTTTAAAGGCTTAAGAAAAATATGGAGCAAAATAGATACTTTGGGGGTAAAAACTGACTGGTAGTTCAAGGCCTACAGACTAGGAAGTTAAAGGCTGCAATAGAATCAGGACTGCCTACTGATAACACGCTGCACTGCCTTGTGAGAGATCCAGATTTGACTTGCACCCCTAGTTCCTTATCTCGCTATTCTGCGGGATCTGCATTCTCCTCAAAATTGGGTAGAAAGTGACTGCATGACTTCATAAAGAACCTCTGCATTCAGATGAGCAGCAGCATTTACTGCCTCTAAGATCACCTCTTAACCTGGAAGGAGAGTCATTTTTTCTCCTTATTTTCTTTATATCCGAGAGCCTTTTTGCAGCCAATTCTAGCTGCTACAGAATTAAAAAAAAAAAAAAAATACAACCACCTGAAAAGAGATTTCTAACCAAAGATGGCATTAGATCACTCCTTCTAGCAGTTAGGAGAAAGACAGAAGTCAAAGTCTATTTGAAACACAGCCAAGATCTGACATTGCTCAAAAGTATTGTGACCTTTCACCTCTACATCTGGGAGAACCTCTTAACTGAACTAATAGAAGAACACTAAGAAATATTCAGAAGTTACATGAATCATGTACCTGACTTAAAAGTATTCAAAGATATATCCAAAATGCATGAGGCAGTAAATTCCCATGCTATTCAACCAAGTTGTTCTACATGTATTATTTCCATTTCTGAACATTAGCAGTACAAAAATGTCATAACGGCAAAACAACTCCTACGCAACTTCAGAGATAACACTGTAGTTTTCCAATTTTCTTAAGCAGGCTTACAAGGTTTTCTATGACAAAACATAGCAACTGTGTGAAAGAGAAGAAGGAAGAAGTCCCCCACTGCAGAGATCATCTGATGTTTTCCCTAACGTTGGAAATTCTATCTCTGTGTAAATTATGCATTTATCACACTGTTATATAGAGAGGAATTGTTCCTCTGAGGTTTTTAATGCAAGAGTAGAAAGTTAGGTACAATAGCCAATTGAAGAAATCAGTAGATTGCCATATGTTCAGCAGCTATTGTAATTTTCCCTTAACTCTATTTCATTAAATAAGAATTCAGGAACAGTTATAATTAATCCATGTGATAATTTACATTTAGCGTTATTTCAGGTTTTACATTGTACTAACTAAATGCTTTCCTGAAGCAAGAACATTTTTCACCTTTGGTTTTAAAATAACAATGGGCCAAATACTCCTGGTGTAATTCTATTGGTTTTAATTATTTGAGCCATTGTGTCTTTTTGGTTCATTTCTGCCCTGACCCTTCATTATAAAGAACAAAATAATTCTGAAGAGAGGCAGAAATATTTTCTTAAACTTCAGAAATGTCTGAATTATTAAACAAACATCTACTGTGAGGGTCTAATATATACAATACACTTCCTAAAATATCAACATTTTAATAGTATCAGAGGGGTAGCCGTGTTAGTCTGGAACTGTAAAAAGCGACAAGGAGGTCTGTGGCACCTTATAGACTAACAGAAGTATTGGAGCATAAGCTTTTGAAGTGGGTATTCACCCTGAAAGCTTATGCTCCAATACTTCTGTTAGTCTATAAGGTGCCACAGATGTTGTCTATAACATGCCAATAGAGGTTGATTGAATACATCAGAAATGAATGCTTGTAGACACATGCAGGAGATCAGTAAACCGATTACTGCACTTTAAAACAAATAGCAGGTTATCGAAACAAAACATCTACTCTCATTCTTCTCTTGCGAGCTTCAGCAATGACATCTTTGTAATCCTTCTAGTTCCAGACCAGTGCCTGTTTTTAACATTATCATGGGCTGTTATAAAAACCCATTCCCCTACCAAAAAAAAAAATACGTACACTTAAAAAAAAAAAAAAAAAAAAAAAGAGCTGAGGAAAACAGAAAGATTAGAAAGTTTAAGTGAAACAAACTCCTTCAGTTTTATTGGACTATGAGGACAAACTCCTCAATTGTCCCCTTTCCATCAGGAGGACCCAGATTTAAGACTCTATAAGCCACTGCCTGAACCTATGCCCCATCATTTTTTTTTCTTCCTACAACTCCCGTTTTATCTATGACCTCTGAAGGCAGGCACACAAAGTGATGCTCAATTACTCCCATTAGTTATATTTACATTTTGTATCAGCCTCCTATCATGCCACATAAATATCTAACAAGTAGCACCTACACCTGTTGCTGCATGTATACCCCCCCCCCCCATGTTCCCTCAAAATTCATTTGAAAGCCTTGTTTTATTACATGCTCAAGCAGCCAGGAGTTTTTCAGCTGTTGGGCACAGGTGGTTCCTAACATGCCTTGAATTCCATCTTTGTATCATTTCAACATTTTTTGTGACTGCTTGTATGATAGAATTACAAGGAAATGGAAAAAAAAAAGCAGGTCAGTTATGAAATAAGTAGAACACAGTTTTATAATTAAAGCATTCATATCAGAATATCTCCAAGCTCAAGAGATTTAAAAACCAGTATAAACCAAACTAATTTTCTTCTGACTCAAGAAAGGCATTAAAATTGCAAAGGACTCAAGAGCAAACAGCAGTTTGGGGTTTGGAGAAAGGAAAAGATGCAACATCATTGAGGATTGTGGCTTAACAAGGGATCCAGACTTATAGATGAGATCTTGATAAAATATGCAGGCAAGTAGGTAATGTAAGAACTATTTCACTTACCCTGGGGAGTGGAAGTTCTTAACATCTCAAGTGGCCAGGGTAACCCTATATACTCCAAAGTATTGGTGACATTTAATAAAATTGGTGCAGTGTGATCTTGATCCATGATTATTCTAACCACGTTGCATATGCAAGTACTTCTTGACCATGTCACACAAATAAGAACATAATAAGGCAGGTGTGGCACAAGGGTCAAAAAGCCTGACAGACACAAACTGAAGGGCCACAACTCAATCCATCAATGGCAAAGCCAAAGGGAGACAGAAAAAAAGAAAGGAGACTGCGGGAAAGTAGAAATGAGACGCTCCACCAAACTGAACCCAACAATCCTGCTCTGTTTCAGCTGTTTTCCTTACATTTTTTTCTTAAAACTTAGTTCCATCTCAGTCCTCCTCTCTGTTCTTACTCTCTTTCCTTGTGTTCAATCTCATCTTGTCCCCACTCTCTTTACATCAACACTCTTCTACTCTACCAGCCTTAACTCTTTGCCCCCTTAATTTTTCAGCATCCTTCTTTTCCCTTTGTTAGACTTCGCCTGGCCTGAATCAGCTACTTCGTTCTGTCACAATGACAAAAACAAAGTGGGAAGTAATTGACTGGTTCTTCTTTAACAAATGTCATCTGATCTGTGTAAGCGCAAGGCCTCACTCTCTGCAGGTTCACCTGAATTAACTAGCAGCAAAGCCAGATGCCAGATCACACCTGCATAACAACATTTCATAAGTGTTATGTGATCACCAAATAAAAGCTGTTCTATCTTCTAGATAAAATACCAAGATAAGCTCCCACACAAGATACGAGATCTTTCAGGATAATTTTTTTCATAAAATATCCATCACACGGCTTTTCCCCTCATTCTGAAGGCCAAGCTGACAAGCTCCCCTTAGTGACAGCAAAGATGAAAACTGCAGAGGTCCATGTATGAGTATCCAGGACTCTTAAAAATAATATAATTTCATAGCCCATATAATTGCATGCTTGAAAATGCAGGGTATTTAAATACTAAATGCAGCCCTTGTGGCTTGTCTACACACAGAAGCTGCACCAGTTTAACTTAAATCAGTTTAATTAAATTGATGCAACACTTGTGTGTGGAGACTCTTGTATCAGTTTAAACTGGGCTTATGTCTTTCCACATACAAAATTTGTGCTGGTTTAACTAAATCGGTATAAAAATTACCCCTTTACTTACATGTGTGTGTGTGTAGACTCAACTGTGTGCACTGACAAGGCAAAGCTTGTTTCAATGGTATTTTTATATTATATTCATTTTTATATTTCCATTCTCCAGCAGGAAATTCAGCAGCTGTAGCAACAGCTGGGCAGTTTTAGCAGCTGTAAGATACAGATGCCAAATTCTAGACAATATCTTCCTAGCAAAAGAATCTAGGGTCTGTAGCTACTTGTTATGGATTCCCTTTAGCCAGATCCACAGTTGTAATAGGGCTTTGACCTATGTCAGCATTTTGCTTCTGTAGAACTAACTGGACACTGAGGGCCTCTTAAAGATGGTTGTCCCTCTGATTCAACTTTAGCAGAGAAGATTCCTTTCACTGTTATGCGAGAATAATATTTGGCAGAATTGTCCTAATAATTCTTTATGCAGGATCCATTTATTCCCTTTAAATTATGCACTTGTGCTGGAAGATTTTCCAAATTCCAGCTGACAGGGTAATGTACTGAGTATGCTTTATAAATTAGAAATACATTTTGTAATTCATTAAAATGAAATGATGGGAAGATGTCAGCATTCTCTGGCAATAGAGGGAGAGCAAAATTCAGGGTAAAACGTACCCCTTTGGAGGCAGAGTATGAACTGTCTGAAGCCAGCTGCTGCATATTCTAAAAGCTCCTTATGTCTGAGATATTTCCATTTTTCCCCAACAGATATAGTGCCATGTGTAACCAGACCTACTGCAGAAAACAGTAGCAACACATTTAGTTGGGCTTCTGCTACACAGTCTTCCAGAAGGGATTTGCAACTAACACAGGAAGTGGGGGAGGGAGAGAGAGATATTTACCCCAAAGAAGAATTAGGCCAGTTACCAGTCTGCCAGAGAACATGTTTAGTTCTAGAGAGGAATAACTCTGAGGTAGATTGCTAAGAATGTTGGGTCGTTAAGGTTCCATGTAGTCCCTAAGGAAAACACCTGCCACAGAGTTGCCTCCAACTGGTCTAGACTGGTGATCTCGTAACTGAAGTGGTTGATGTTTTGGCCAGATTCTAAAGTGTGATGTGGCCACTTTCCACTGTGCCACCAGCATAAACTGGCCCTAAAACCAGTATAACCAGTCAGAGGATCATCCCAGTGCAGGAATGAACTTACATGGAACTGATCTAGAGGCTCTTATCCCACAACCCCTTCCTGCTGATGGTATACCAGAAAAAAGTGGCATGGCCAGGACAGCCCTTTGTTATGCTGGTCTTTGGCTGGGTTCTCAGCCACTGGGGCCATTTATAGCTGGTGTAAGGTAGAATAGCCTGACGTCAGCACTAACTCTGTGCTGGGAAACTGGCTGTAACAGGATCTAGGAGTGCAATGTTGAGCTTTAAGCCACTTTTGCACACATATGCACACTTCCTACACTTGGGACTCCCACACTTGGGTCATAGCTGAGGACCTGTCCCTTTGTATATCACAGCCAAAATGTTCAAACTGGATGCCTAAAGTTAGGTGCCTAAATATAGGTGGCTAATGTTAAGAGAACAGCACCTGCAGCTTCTATTGACTTCCATAGCAGTTGCGGGCGTTAAGCTGCTCTGAAAATCAGGCCACCTATTTAGGTGTATCACCGGATTTGTGAGACAAACATCAGGAAAACTCTAGTCAATATGCCTGAAAATCAAAATTAAACCAGAGAAACCAGAATTCCTCCACCTGTATGTTTTCAGCCCAAGCACTATTCTCTTTCCTTCCCCCTTCACCACCTTACATGTTTTTGATAGTTTTGTGGGACGGTTCAGTTTGTGAACACCTTAAAACGTGGAATGGCAATTAAAGAAGGTGCAAGGTAATTTCTCCCTAGGAGAGGACAAAGTTGGAACATAATCAAATAAAACTGATAGACTCCTTCACAAAATGGGCATGGATGTCAGAGCAGGAAAGAGAAGTTCAAGGGTCTGAAGTATGTATTTATATCAGCATAAAAGAAATCAAGCTCTATTTTTGAAAGAGTTGGACACTTATTTCTACAGAGATAGAAAACTAATGCGTGCTGCAAGGAGTAGAGCCATGGCAGAGAAAGTGTGCGAGGAAATCAGAGATGCTTGGCCTTGACTATGGCTATTCATTATTTTCTCTACAGTCATAACTTCAAGGCTGAAACACCCAATAAACAAGTGATTGCAACACATAAAAAAGGGCCTGAAGAAGCATTCCCAAGGATCAGCATAACCAAAGTACAATAAGAACCTGGAATTCCAGCCAGGGCATCAGCTGCTCGCTGCAAGGGCACATGCACTGGTTGGTGACATGCAACCAGGTGATCTGTTACATATAGTAGCTATACCTGTGAACATGATAAAAGCATCATGTGGTGGATCCCCAGGAAGGAAAACAGCTAAGGATAAAACACTACAATCCTTAAAAAAGCTATTAGAAATGAAAGAAGAAATCAACACTTCCCACGTGCACATTTTCAAACTAAAATCAAGCTCTCTGTGTTTTGGGAAGTACTTATGAGTGCTAAATTTGCGTGCGCATACATGTGCACACACACATGCACACCTCTGGCCTAGGTTTTTATTCCAAACACGTGATCCAAAATACATTGCAGGCATAGAGAATAAGATGGAGAATATCTTATTGCCCTTATATAAATCCATGGTACGCCCACATCTTGAATACTGCATACAGATGTGGTCTCCTCATCTCAAAAAAACGATATACTGGCATTAAAAAAAGTTCAGAAAAGGGCAACTAAAATGATTAGGGGTTTGGAACGGGCCCCATATGAGGAGAGATTAAAGAGGCTAGGACTTTTCAGCTTGGAAAAGAGGAGACTAAGGGGGGATATGATACAGGTATATAAAATCATGAGTGGTGTGGAGAAAGTGAATAAGGAAAAGTTATATACTTGTTCCCATAATATAAGAACTAGGGGCCACCAAATAAAATTAATAGGCAGCAGGTTTAAAACAAATAAAAGGAAGTTCTTCACACAGCACACAGTCAATCTGTGGAACTCCTTGCCTGAGGAGGTTGTGAAGGCTAGGACTATAACAGGGTTTAAAAGAGAACTAGATAAATTCATGGAGGTTAAATCCATTAATGGCTATTAGTCAGGATGGATAAAGAATGGTGTCTCTAGCCTCTGTTTGTCAGAGGATGGAGATGGGTGGCAGGAGAGAAATCACTTGATCATTACCTGTTAGGTTCACTCCCTCTGGGACACCTGGCATTCGCCACTGTCGGTAGACAGGATACTGGGCTGGATAGACCTTTGGTCTGACCCAGTATGGCCATTCTTATGTTCTTTGCCCCTGCTATTATCACAATAATCTGAAATAAATCTGAAAAATAATCAGAAAACATTTACCTTGCTACACTAATCAAAATGAAAAGCAGATCTTACCAGAGGTAATGAAGATCGCAATGGTGGAGGTGGTGGGGGTGGTCCTCCAGAAGCTGGGAGAGGTGGTGGCGGAGGGGGAGGAGGCGGTGGCGGCACAGGCATCTGTCAAGTTTCTAGCTTCACTCCGTTATGAAAGATTCCAGCTGAACTCTAAATCCTGAGGGGGGGAAAAATGTCCTTACATACCGCAAACAGAACAGTCCCAGCCAAATCGCTAGCTCTCAGCAGACTGAAGACTTTTGTACCCTATAGCCTCTAGTACTACAGTATGAACAGCCCTCATTACAGATATCTGAAGATAACGTTCGTCTAAAGAGCCAGTTCACATAGCTGGACAGCTTCCATAAATTCTAAATGTACCGATGCCAACCTGTCCAACTTCAGCTATTAGATTAATCCAGCTCATAACTTGAAATGCAATTATGCTAAAAAGAACAAATTACAATAAGCCAAATCTTGAAGCCCTTATTCAGACGAAACTCCATTTTAAGGAGAGTTTTGTATTTCTATAGATGGATAAAGAACTTTGTAAGGATTTTTTGGATTGGGTCCAATATAAAAAAAAAAAAAACATGACTGAATAATAAACAAAGAAACAATTTTCCAAAATAGAGTTTCATTAAGTGAATTACTACTTCCAAAGAACAGCACTCCAAGCACCAGAAATTTCAGGTATTAGTCAGATATGTATAGCATCACTGTCATTTTTTAATTTTCAATTTATTTTCCAAATTTTTTAGTAATATACCAAATCAAGGGGGAAAAAAAGGATTTTCAATTTTCCAATAAAAGGATGAGGGTAATTATTTACAAATAGCGAACTGCAGATTCTGGAGGACTGCAAAGATTGGGGAAATAATTTTAAAATACATTATTTTTAGTAATTTAACTCTGAGGTAGATTGCTGAGATTTAAAATAAATACAGAATTTGAAGATGTTATACAGGTCAAGTTTAGTATTATGGGTTTGGGTGATTGACTCTGGTTCATGAGTCTAGGTATTTTTTAAGTATAGCGCTCTCCATAGTTGTCTTTCATGAACATCAGTGAACTAGTGCCAGATTTTTCCTATCATTTGCTAAGAAGAATGGATTAGTGTGTCCTAAAATTCCTACTTGGATTTAGTTGAGTGATGGCTATGATGATTCTCAGGGTGCCCATGACTGAGAGCCACCTTGTTACCATCTTGGCTCCAGCATGAAGGAAACTTGTTTGTGTTTATGTGGGTGTCAGCTCCTTGACTCTACCAGCCCGTTATCAACTCAAGCACTCTCCTGTGGGAATGCTAGCCCTTCCTTTGTTTTTCAGTTTAATGGGTGCACCTCAGTCCCCAACCCCCTTGGAAGCATTGCCCTGTAGCATCCAGCCCCTTCTCCACTGAACACTCACAGAAACACCAGGCCAGCTATCACCAAGGGAACATCGTACACACCAGCCTATATGATTCATCTCAGGATCAGCTCCTTATATAGTACCACAGCATTGAGAGATATTTACAGTGAAAACAACAATAAGTTTACTATCAAAGAGTCAAGAGATAGTGAATAAGGATAATGGAATCAAAAGGTTACATATAAAAGAAAATCATAACATGCTTTCTAGAGACTACACCTATCAGGCTAACCTTCTGTCTATAGAAGTTTATCTCACCTCAAAGGTCCTTTGCAGAATTTCAACCAAGGCTGATTGTGATCCCATTTTCATGAATGTAGTTGCACTGCTCAATTACTTCCTAGGTGCAGGATAAAGGGGTGTTTTCCTTGCCTTTTCCTTATATTCCCCCAAAGTACCCAGACTCATGATAGCCAGACATCCTTTCCCCCCACCCCCCTCAACATGGCTTATTCTCTGGTGTGCTGCCTCCCTGTTTATTTCACATCCTCCCTGCATTGACTTCATATGTAAATGGAGCTTCCATTGTGTTAGCTTACAATGCTTAATTTACATGCAAACAGAGACAGGTGAAGAAATATCTTTTGCCTGACAGAAAACCTGTTTGTTATCTCTGCCCTGATACAGACTTTAGAACATATTTCCAATATACCTATATAACTCCTTACATAGCATCTATACATACATTTTACAATTATATTAATGACCAATGTGACCTGGCTTTCATTTAAGACTTCACCTGACATTCTTTCGTGAACCAGAACGTACATACCAGGATCCGGACATTCCTATAACCCCCCTGCCAGTTGGCACTGAAGGGTTCATGGGTCATTGAGGCATCCAAGGAAAGACCAAACTATTCAGTTTGGCATCACATTACCTTTAGTATTAGGACAATACTAAAAGCTCTGCTGTCGGATATTTAAACTCACAATATTAGCAATTCGTCTGTTATTACGCCTTCTAGCTGGCAAAACCATAGACATTACAATGCCCAAGTTTATGTTACTAAAGAAAAGCAATAAATACCATGACAGAGTGAATCAATGCGAAATGGGACAAAGCTTCAGCATCAGGACCAGAGGACCCAGCCAATGATTTTTTTTTTTTAAATCGGCAAGATGGTTTTAGATTAAACAATGGTTTTTTTCAGTATTGTAGTGACCATGCTGACTCAGTAGTGGCATCTCCGAGTCCATCCCTTCCAGCATGAGCTGGAAGAAAAACATTGTCCACAGATCATGCTAGTAACAGTAGAGACTCATTTCAGCATCCAGCCAGCAGAGGGCTCCATGATGCTAAGGGCTTGTCTATACTTACCGCGCTGGTTCGGCGGCAGGCAATCGAACTTCTGGGTTCGATTTATCGCGTCTAGTCTGGACGCGATAAATCGAACTCAGAAGTGCTCCCCGTCGACTCCGGTAATCCTGCTCGCCGCGAGGAGTACACGGAGTCGACGGGGGAGCCTGCCTGCCGGGTCTGGACGGGGGTAAGTTCGAACTAAGGTATGTCGACTTCAGCTACGTTATTCACGTAGCTGAAGTTGCGTACCTTAGTTCGATTTGGGGGTTTAGTGTAGACCAAGCCTAAGTGAAGTGGACAAAGAGGTGACACACAGAGCCTGGGCAACCAGGGAGAGAGCCATTGGTTTATAGGTGTGAACAGCAGGCAAGTGCTGGCAGCCCAGCTGGCTGGGGAGAGAAGGTCAGGCCCCAAAAGCTGAAAACTAAGTCTGGAAGCAGATCGTTGGTGGCAGGAGGCCCGCAGCAGCAGAGTATGGGATGAACAGTCTAAAAGTAGCAGGTGAGACACAGAGAACAATCTGGAGAGGTCCCCAGTGAGACCAGAGAGGACAGGACTGATCTCTGGCCAGTGGGTCTACAGGCCTGCGCTGAATTTTCTGTTAGCCCACATACAAGGCCAGAGTAGCCTTTTACCCCTCCTATTGGACTGCCCTAGGAGTCAAGTTATTCTCTTTTATGATACTTGTTTAAGAATATGCCTAGAATATCAGCGCATTTTCTTTCTGCCAGACCTAGCAAAGTACCTTTTTCTTTTAAAGCTAGGAGTGGGCAAGTTATTATTGGAGACAAACCAAGGGCTAGAATCTAGAGCATCTGCATCATTTACCTCCCAGCTCATGGGACACAGAGCACACTGCCAATGGGGACCGGTGGGCCACAGCACCCAGTGACACTCTGCAGTGTGGTTAGTTACAATCTCTTTTATCATATCTCAGCTAGTTATCTAGAGAAAGCAGCACCTCTACTATCCCACCCCCCTTATTCTCAGATACAAAAAGTCATTACTATAGTAATGTCTCCTTTCCTCAATCAAGCTATTCAAAAGCATGCCCGTAAGGGCAATGAGTCTTATCTACTGATAGTGTTTCTGTTTCATTTTTTTCTACTCTGCAACACTGGACTTTAATTTTCAATATGAATTGGGTTAGGAAAAATATTCTGAGTGGAAATCCCCCCCCCTTTTTTTTTTTTGGCTACAGAACACATGCATGGCAGGAGGGTAAAGGATACCCCAGAGGGGCTGACAGGTAGGAGAAGGACATGTAAATCAGAGTTCATTATTTCCAGGCTTGACCTTTAAAAAGCTCATCAGCCCCACACTCAGCACCCTTTCCAGCCTCCCCCTTCAGGCTCAGAATCCCTAGCTGACATCACCTCTTCAGCCCCCTTCATGTCCACTGATGCTCACCTGTCTCCAGCACAATGACTAGCATGTGCAGCAGACAAGTTCTGACAGGTCTGGGCAGAGGCGATGGGTTTTGCATGTAAAATTTCAATTTGCCCAACTGGACTGCAGAGGTGGAGGCTTTGTTATTTGCACACAGCTGGGTTAGTGCTAGGGAAATGAGTACATACAAAAAGGTGTGCACACTCCAGTGGAAGCAGAGATGAAGTCCTATAGTGAAAATCAGGCTCTTAAGATAGAGGTCCATTACTGTATGATCTGCAAATGTTAGTGAATAGGATTGTTGTGTGTCAGTAAGTGAACCTCTTCTCTACTTATGTCATTGATGTGTGGTTAGTACACCAGGTTCTCTTGGTACGAAGCAATAAAATCTTTCATACTTTCACTTACACTTTTGCTAGCTTGATTCCTTGGTTAAAGATTACACTGCACTCAACTTCCCACCCATGCCCCACTATCGGTTAAAACAAAGATTGTGTCTTCAGATAATAACTGGAGGATACTACTTGGTAACGGATACCCATAGTGCAGGTTAAATAAACTCTGAATCTGAATCTAAAAAGGAAATGTGCCTAGTAGATTGTTAACACAAAATTAAGAGGGAAGCCCTTCAAGGCATCATCAACACTGGTTCTCCACTTGTGAAGTAACTCCCTGCTCTCCATGTGTCAGTATATAATGCCTGCATCTGTAACTTTCACTCTATGCATCCGAAGAAGTGAGGTTTTTACTCACGAAAGCTTATGCCCAAATAAATCTGTTAGTCTTTAAGGTGCCACCAGACTCCTTGTTGTTTTTGTAGATACAGACTAACACGGCTACCCCCTGATACTTGACATCAATAATGTGCTCTCTCTCACTCTTTCTCCCCACCCTCTAACCCTCTGCTGCTTCTGCTCTCACTACAGCATTTTAAAAAACGCTCATTGTATATTTGTACAACTCTCCCTTCCCCCGTCCATCCATCTCTTTTCCTCAAACGATTTATTTTTCCCTTTCAAAGTTATTTAAAAGGTAAATGTACTAGAGTTATGTCTCCCTGCCCCCATTGCCAATATTGTTACTCAATCTGGGAGTGCCGGATAGGACTAGGGAAGGCAGTTTTATAGAGTATGTGACAATTAGGTTTTCTTAATTGGAGTTGGAGAGGGCTGAGCTTTCCCTGGGAATAAAGGACAAAAGGGGTGAGACTTTTAGCATTTGAGGTAACAGGCTGACAGTTTGTGAGGACAAGGGGAGAAAGGGAGAAGCAGCGTGGCCATAGTTAGTATGGGCAGAGATGGCTCAATCCCAGTAATGCTGAAGTCGGTGGCAAAACTTTGATTGACTTTTATGGTGCAGGATCAGACCCTGAAGTCACAGAATTTAGAGACTGAAAAGAGCTGCTAGGTTTTCTAGTTCATCTCCCTGCCAAAGCAAGGTTGTACATTTCTTAGTACTTTGTGCAGTCTAATTTTAAGTGTCCCAAATAACAAGGCTTGTATTACATCCCTTGGGAAACTCTTTCATAATCTAATAGCGCTCACTGTTAGGAAGGTTTTCTGATATTCAGTCTAATTTTTGCCTTTCTTAATTTGATCCTATTGATCCTAGTTATACCTTCTTGTACCAGGCTAAATAGAATTATTTAACCTCCTTGGCATCTGCACCTGTGACATATTTGTAGAATTATGACCCCACAGGCACACATAATTTAGCCTAGATATATTTGTTTAGCTGTTTTCATCTTTCATCATAAGTCAGTCCACCAGTCTTTGAACATTTTTGAAATCTATCCAGTTTGTTAATATCTTTCTGGTAATGGGATGCCTGGAACATTTCAGATGCAATTGCACCAGATGTACAAAGAGGAACTATTACCTCCTTGCGCCAAGGTAAAATGCCTTCGCTTATGCAGCACACAATTCCCTTTTCAGAAGTAGAGTTCTACTGCTACAGCCATCAGATTTCCATACTGCACCGTCACTATGGTATAACAATGAAGACAGTATGAAAAGTCAGATCTCTTCATTCAGTCTGACTGTATTACGGAGGAATAGTTGTACAGCATCCATGCACTTTGACTGGGTTACACAAGTCAATTTCTGTGCAATTTTTTAAAAAAAAATTGTTTTGTAATTGATATTTTCAGGGGCCAGGGCAGCTTGGGAAGTGTGTCAGTTACTCTGCAAGTGCACAGAAAGGCATGATGGGTGATATGTACATATAATTTGTTGATTAACAGAAGAAGAAAAAAGGCAAACCATTAACTGTGCTCCTAGTTTTCAAAATCAGTTTTAGATCGCAGAAATAATATTTAACTATAATTTAAAAATATTGCCCTGAGTTCTACTCTTTAAAATATTCAGTCAAACCAAAATGTTTAGATCATGGGGAAAGTACAAGAATTATAAAAATAAAGATACATTGGAGAATCTGCCTTATAAAGCATCTTTCGTGGTCTGAAGAACAGACAATATGATTCATTGTGTCCACCACTTGCTCCTGTCAAACACTAAAGAACAGCTGAAATTGCTGGTACAGGTGCACCACAAATGTTACAAAGACAACACAATAGACACACACAAGTAAAATAGACAAAACCAGGAAAAGTGTATATACATTACATAGCAAGATTAATTTTTCTGCTATACTTAAACCACAATTGGAAACACTTTGGAATAGGCTTCTATGTTCAGAATTAGTCATTTGGAATTTTAATTCCAACAGAAGCCAAACCGTGTAATTTTTAAGCACCAGATGTTATGTTTCTTCATACACAAAGAGCAAACTGACACTTTTGGTCTGAATGACTTTTTAAAATTGAAATAAGCAAGAACAAAAGTAAAGAGCACACAGACTCTCTCCTCTCTGTAAGAGATTACCCTGAACATAAAATAGGAGCCAGTCTCTGCAGGTATGCAGGTATTAGAGTCCTTAGAGCAGTGGCTCTCAAACTTTTTTACTGGTGACCCCTTTCATATAGCAACCCTCTGAGTGTTATCCCCCCCCCCCTTATCAATTCTAAACACTTTTTTATATATTTAACACCATTATAAATGCTGGAGGTAAAGCAGGATTTGGGGTGGAGGCTGACAGCTCGCAACCCCCCATGTAATAACCTTGCGACTCCCTGAGGAGTCTCCGACCCCCAGTTTGAGAACCCCTTCCATAGAGACTAAATGGAGTGGTACAAAGAAGGTCCTAAGAGTTTAACAGTAATATACAGCTCAACAGAAATTCAAAGTGCCACAGACTGATGTACCCTTTCTAATATACATATTAAGAGCGCCACATCTTTATTCACAGTCTGACAAATAAAAAAGTCTTGCCTTTCATTAAGTGTGTAAAGATGCCAATTTAATTTTTAAATGTACAATTCTTTTAGACTATTTAGAATTACTGCGGTAAATTCTGCTCTCAGTTAAAATTACTGGTACTCTGGAATTACACGATTGTGACTGACAGCAGACTATGGCCCATTCTTTCTTAATAGAATGTACAGAAAAACAGAGCCTGTTCCTCCTGCTGGTATCCCTGCAAAATTCCTATTGAAATCAATTAGACTTTTGCTTGCAGGATCAGTGCCTTGGTAGAAAATACTTTTATGTAATTAAGCAAGCTGTCCTGACCAAATTTCACCAACTTACATATGGAATATTTCCTCTGGGCTTGATCCACCCAAGGGCTGCATGGGTTTCTGCCAGCATAGAATCTGGTGTGGGGCCCTCGGCAGTGGAAAATCTACTGCAACTCCCATTCCACCAGGAAGCTAACAACCAGGCAACACTGCCACAGAAGAGGGCAGCACTGACCCGGGAAGGTATATAATATTGGCACCTAGAGCAGCAGTTCTCAAACTGTGGGTCAGGACCCCAAAGTGGGTCGCAACCCCGTTTTAATGGGGTCACCAGGGCTGTCATTAAACTTGCTGGGCCCGGGGCTGAAGCCCAAGTTCAAGCCCCACCGCACAGGGCTGAAGCCCTCAAGCTTCAGCGGCCTCTAGGGCAGGGGGACTCAGACTTCAGTCCCCCTTCCAGGGGTCTTGTAGTAATTTTTGTTGTCAGAAGAGGGTCGCGGTGCAATGAAGTTTGAGAAACCCTGACCTAGAGGATGATCTGACTCCATACTTCTCCAGCAGGTTTCCAGTGGAGCCCAGGTTGCAAATCAAAGCAGACCTTCCCTGCTGGAGCCCCATTCCAAGATGACATTGCAAATGCCAGCTACTCTCCCCTGGGCATGACTCATAGAATCATAGAAGATTAGGGTTAGAAGAGACCTCAGGAAGTCATGTAGTCCAATCCCCTGCTCAAAGCAGGACCAACCCCAACTAAATCATCCCAGCCAGGGCTTTGTCAAGCCAGGACTTAAAAACCTCTAAGGATGGAGATTCCACCACCTCCCTAGCTAACCCAGTCCAGTGCTTCACCACCCTCCTAGTGAAATAGGGTTTCCTAATATCCAGCCCAGACCTCCCACACTGCAACTTGAGACCATTGTTTCTTGTTCTGTCATCTGCCACCACTGAGAACAGCCGAGCTCCATCCTCTTTGGAACCCCCCTTCAAGTAGTTGAAGGCTGCTATCAAATCCCCTCTCACTCTTCTTTTCTGCAGACTAAATAAGCCCAGTTCCCTCAGCCTCGCCTCATAAGTCATGTGCTCCAGCCCCCGATCATTTTCACTGCCCTCTGCTGGACTCTCCAATTTGTTCACATCCTTTCTATAGTGGGGGCCCCCAAAACTGGACACAGTATTCCAGATGTGGCCTCACCAGTGCCGAATAGAGGGGAATAATCACTTCCCTCGATCTGCTCGCAATGCTCCTACTAATACAGCCCAATATGCCGTTGACCTTCTTGGCAAGAATGGCACACGGCTAACTCATATCCAACTTCTCATCCACTTCTCGACTCCATTTTGAGTCACAGCTTTCTCTGTTGGTGCAGAAAGCTGCTGCCATTTACACCCCCTATGACCATGGCTGTGAGTCAAGTCTACTGACTTCAATGGATTTGCACTAGTGCAGAAGAACAGAATTTGGCCCTCTAGCTCTAAACTAGAAACGGAAAAAAATTATAATTAAATTCACCATGAAGAAGTGCATTAAGATTACAGTGATGAGAACCACACGTTAGAGTGCCTCCGTCTGACATAAAGAAGTGAATGCATTCATTTGTAGAAGGAAAGAACCCACACATGGAGTTTCCTTTGAATAACATTTGGACTAAGTCAACCACTCAGAGAGAGATGTCTTATCATTTAAGAGCTAAACAAACATAAAATTGATTTTGATGATAATCACTAGCAAAGTCAATCATTGGCTTGCGTCAAATAAAGAGTGGCTTAATGGAAGTTCAATGTCATTGTCTACTTTTCTATCAATCAGGTGTTTCAGTAAGGGCAGGGCTTGAGTCCTTTAATCCAAAATTGTTGTGTTTTGTTTTTGTTTTGATTTGCAGCATGCACCCTCTCCAGTCACATTTTCAAGACTTGCTGTCTTTCCAGAAACAGCAGTGTTGCTATTCTCCAGTTCTTCACCTCAGGAAAAATTGAAATGGGGACCATGTTTCTGGCAAAGTTGGATTGTTTGGTCCTTTTCTTACACAGAACTGTTCCCACAGAAACAATCCCAGCAAGCTGAGTAATCAGTTCCTTCAATGGAAGAAAGTTCCACTCTCCAATTAAATAGTTGGTCTTTTAGCCATGAGCAAGGTAGTATTCACAATCTTGCCTTTATTCTGTGCTATACATGGCAAAGACAGTGAATCTATGTTTTAAAATATCAGCTGAGCTAGGTAGCACTAGTCGTAAACTTAAATAGCAAAGGTGCAAGATGATTCACTAAATCTCTGCCTAACCCATTCTACATTTCCCCCTTCCAAGCTAGTTGTGATTGAAATCTGAAAGTATTTCATCATGATTCATTATTTTTCTCTTGGAAATGCAGGCATGACAGCTCAGGTTGAGGTTTCTCCAGCTAAGGGCATACCCCAAAACTCAAGGTGCTGCAGAAGGTAGTGCTGGCAATCAGTGGGAAGCACTCTTCTCTCTGATTCAATATTAATCTTATGCCTCAACATTGTGTTGGGGATACTGGCTGTTGCTGGGGTACCGCCTTTTAAATTAGAGTACAATGGAGGGCCTGACCACTGGTCACATTAAAGCCTAAGGTGAAATCCAGACTCCATTGAAATCAATGGGAGTTTTGCCATTGGTTTCAATGGGGCTAGGATTTCATCCCCATGTCTATTTGCAAGAGTATGGGTGTTAGCGCTAGGTTCCTGAGCAAATTCCATTAGAGGTCATTACATTCTATTCATCCACCTCAGAGTCAACTGGATATAATATTCTTCACTTCCTTTCTTAAACTGTTGGGCTGAACACTGTTTAACAGTTGCTACATTCCACCCCCAAAAGTGACTGCAGTCCAGTGATGGAAGAAGTGATGATTCCAATATATGTGTTCATTACAATAGGGCAAGTGTGTTAATACTTGTAGATAAAAGGTGCTATAAAAATCTAAATTATTTAATAAATGTATGCATATTGCCACCATATTGGGTGGGTTTTTTTTTATTATTTAAAAGATCAGAGATAAGTAACCCTATGGAGATTTGGTTGCTTGGCTTGACCCAAATATTTGGAAGCTTATCCAATTGCATTTCATAAAAACTATTCAAACTTTGGGTTAGCAAAATTGGGCTGAAAATTTCATGAGATTTATGGCAGTTACTTCCAGGGGAGAAACACTTTTCAGCGTAGCCTCTCTTGTGGCATTTCAGCATTACCAGTCCTGGCTAGAACCATAAAACTTTCTTGAGAGCAAGGTTTGGTTTCGCTTTACTCTGAGTTCTTAACAAAGGTTTGGGCCATTCTCTATTTTATCGTAATTGGTTTGCCCATTTCTTGTATATTTGCATGATGACTTTAACAGGCACATAGATTTTATACAGGGAAGAAAAGAAAAACAGTCTTCCCAAGTGCATTTTAAAAGTGTAACTGATTTGAGCAAAAAGTCTAACAGCAGCCAGTACTATTTTATACACAGCAAGGCGCGTCAGAGAGTATATACACTTTTCATTGCATAATACTGTGCTAGTAAAGAAGGCAACATATCTTCAGTGCCTTTTAACAAGGTAGTAAGCAAAGAAACAAAGGTCCAAACACATTATGATCTAGTGCCATATGCTGCAGTCCTGTCTGTGATTTTATAACAAAGGTAAAATGTGATACAGTTAACAAGTGGTTCAATAGTCATATCATCATGCTTATAATTTATTAAATAGATCTATTTAAGCAGATACTATCTCAGTAAATTAATTCATTGTATTAACCTAGTAGGAAGTGTGTGCTTTCACACAGCTATAGGAACCAAGCATATATTGTAATTCTAGTTCTCCCTAACTTACCATACCAGAAAGACTTTGCAATTGCTAGGAGTGTAAATGATACATATTTCATTATATTTAAGTAGCAAAACAGACACAATGGCAGCTTTCTTGATCATTCAAAGTGTCAGTGTCAACACTGAGCTAGGAGTTTATCATGGAATTATATTTCCATGATAAACTATATATATATATATATATTTCCAATGCTATTATATTTCCTTATAAATTTCAGAGAATTGTATCTTGCAAATTTCTTGGGGTTGATTTTCCATGCCTTGCATCTTATGTCAGCACTTACCCCTTTGCAGAGAGGGTACAAAGTGCTACCATGCTGATCCAAAAGCATTTTACATCCACTGTGCACAGAGCTAAAAGAGGGGGAGGGATAGCTCAGTGGGTTGAGCATTGACCTGCTAAACCCAGGGTTGTGAGTTCAATCCTTGAAGGGGGCCATTTAGGGATCTGGGGCAAAAATCTATCTGGGGATTGGGTCCTGCTTTGAGCAGCGGGTTAGACTACATGACCTCCTGAGGTCCCTTCCAACCCTGATGTTCTGGGTAAATATTACAGCAATGCACAACATAATGTGCCAAGCAATGGAGAATCAGGCTCCTCATGTTTGGTGCTAGCCCAGAGGTGGATATTTTTGGAAAGTTTGAAGAAAATACATTCAACTGTTTTTTGTGTTATCAAAGCATAGGAAAAATGTTTTCTACATTACATGAAAATTCTTTTGTTGTTTCACATAATAGTTTTCCAATGGCTGCTTTAAAGTTTTCAAGCTGACATGTATCTAATAGTGAATGAGTCCATTTGAAGGCACTTGGTTACAACCTAAAGTTATGAACGTTTGAAAACTATGAGCATATATAGGACATACTTTTCTCACTGATTTAAGCATTCACCAAAGCACTTTGAATGTTTTCAGGAACAGATCTGGTTATACCATCAGTCATCACTGTTATGAACTCTGACAGCCATTGGACTATCCTGACCAAATACCACCTGTGGATGAAAAACTAGGAAGCCCTGTTTAGGTTTCATCAGGACCAGCTGAGTTTCAGAACTGTATAACCATTTTCCACTTCTGACTTCCTTAATTTTCCAGAGAGGAAAATGTTCACAGTAATTTACGGTAATGCAATTTACAAATAACATAATCCTTTGATTTTCCAATAATGTAAGAACCAGGTAATGACAGAGTAATGCAGGTGTTGCTATAATAGCCATGTTAACATAGTGATTAATTCAAAACTGATCACTGAAAAATGACAAGTCATATTCAGTTGTTATACTCTCTAAAGAGCTTGGACTTTGTGAGCTCTGTTGTGCAAGAAGAAAATAAATTTCCTGCAGCAGTAACATGCCCTAACTTTTCACCTGTGCAGTGATTTATGACATTTTAAAACTAATGGTCTAACATGCTCACATAATAATAGAGCAGATGTTCAAGTTCATCCAGAAACAATAAATTATGGAAGTTAGAGGGAGAAAAAGCAAGGTTCTGCTAGTTTTAATGCCTGTTCTCATCTAGTTTTAATAGCTAAGCAGAGGTAGGCCTGGTCAGTAATTGCAGGGAAGACACCTCCACGGAAACAGGAGCCTATGAAACATGTAGATCTTTTGTAGACAAGATTATTTCACTTTCAAGCCTCAAACAAATTACTACCAGCATACAAAGCAGTTTGATAGGTAGTGCTACTACTTTTGTATGCAGACATCCCTGATTCTGTTTGATGCAGGAATGGATTCAGAATTTAACCACGTCAATATCTTTCTGTGTTCTGCACAACCATCATCAAGCTCTGGAGTTTTTTGCTAGAATGCACTTATTCATTAGATAGTTATTGTTAAGATATCATTTTTTCTGTTTAAGCCCCTATTTTCAGTAGTTTGACTTTCTAAAGTATCTACCTTCAGGCCAAAATTCTTATGCTTAGTCCCAGCCCAGAGGTGATTTTTTTTTTCTTTTTTAGGATGAGACTTTTTTTCTTTTTTAGGATCAGATAAATGCTGATCTTAAGTGCTTATTGAAATAAGTTATTTATATTGTCTCTCTTTAATCTTTAAAAAGAACTGCAGATCTTAAATTAAAAAAGAATAAGTATTGTAATAACAGACATAGCTTTTTAGCAGAAGAGTGAGAAAATTCAAAGTTAGCAGTAACTTTAAATCAGGATACATTCCAGCAGGGGTCTTTCATTATATGACAATACAATATATATGCAGTAACAGACAATGAGACATACCAGATGTGCATCCCGTGTTTCAGAAATCAGTACACAAATTCAGCTTATTTACATTTTCGTATTGGAGAAGCAATACAGAAAAAAAGAAATGGAGTTCCTTGCTGTTAGACTGTATTATTTGCCAAATTCAGTATTATGTTGCATTTTTCACTATTGTGTGATCACAGAATGAAAAACCCTATTGTACTGACCCTGTACTGAATTTAGCCTAAGCAGACCCTTGCATCTGTGCACAGTTCCACTAAAGTCAGTAAGAATCTGCCTACATGAAGTAGCTTGCAAGTTTAAGGCCCAAATTTCTATTGATCTAAAAATGTATACAGCCTCTATCATAACATCTGTGTACTTCCAAAATAATTAAAAACAGACAGTAAAAAGCACAATAGCTTTAACTGTGTTTGATTTTTTAATTACAGTCTCATACCCAGATTGCAAGGTGTTTGGGACAGGGACCATGTTTCCATAGGAGTTTGTTCAGTGCCTAACACAATGGGGTCTCAATCTTAATTGGAGCCTGAAGGTAATATAAACAGCATATAATCAATAACAGTGTTGCACTAACATGGCAATGGGTTGCATGTAATATCTTAGGCCACATTCCTATAAGGAGCTCTGTGTGGGTATAAGGATCCACCCACACAGAGTTTCTTGCAGGATTGGGGCCAAATCCATATTTAATTTGTCATCATTATCTAAGGCAAAACAACCAACAGCACAACAAAACATGAGAATAATTCTTTCCTAGGGAGGAATTCTGAACCCGTGTACAAAGCTTAAGTAAAAGAGTCTTGTCCAGGGGTACTTGGTAAAGGATGGGGGCGGGGGAGGAGGGAGAACAGACTCTTCCCTCCTCACCCAAGATCATGCAAAATATATTAAAGGCCATGGACTGCAGCAGCATCCATGCTCATTGTGGACTCCATTCATGTCAATGTTTAGGCCAGTGAATCCACGTATTTGACTTGCACTAGCATCCGGCATATGCCCAACAACTCCTCCACCCCCACAAGCTAACGCAGAGAGGTATCAAAGAATAGAGTTGCATAATCTCCCTGCATAGCTTCTCTGTGGCTTGCCCTTCCATGCAAGTGAACCACATACAGAAGTTCTGCTGAGTTTAGGAACTTCTATGCCTGGAATATTGTAGGGAAGCAGTAGTCAGTCTTTGAAATATTTCAGCAGCTAGGTATTACATGTACTGTTATGGCAAAGCAAAACTTGCCCAAAGACAACTTATGCTGTATGTTTATAATGTTAAATTAATAGTAATAACCTAGCTGCATTTCCTTGTTTTAACAATGACTGTATTCAAGTTACGAAACTATATAAAACTAAAAAGACAAAAGACTCTGATTTAACAGAAAAAGTTAAACTTCCATTTTTGATTTATGAGCCTGTTTCATTTAATTTTTCACATCATCTATATACACACACAAAGACACACACGTCTGTAGAACATGCCATCTTAGATGTTAAAAGATCAGTTATATTAATAGATAGTTAAATAAAAACATCACATGACATATGCAGTAATATTTACCAATTTTATGGATGAAGATGATTTCAAGCAATATTTCTATATCACTGGAAGCATTTGGAAACTTTAGACCCTAAGTAAAGACTGCTCCATGATTATTCCATGTAGAAATGACCACCGCCTACCATATATCTGAAGTTCCTTTCTTCTTTTGAATTAACTACCCTTTTTACTTCCATACAGAAAATTGTTTTAATTTTAGCAAGATTTTGTTACTATTCTAAAATACTTAACCAGAACTACACAGTCTTCAATAACAAACCAAAAAAGGACTGGCATCTTGGCCCGGATGCCTCTTTCCTATTCCTAGAACTCCTGATGTTCTTAACTGTAACTACACAACCACACATTTCCTCGAACCCCCCTACAGCCTCTGACATAATCTCACACTCTCATGAATGTGCAACATTTGACGTATAAAAAACCCTCCAGCTAATTTAATTTATCCTTTAGCTATATACTCTCCTGATATGCTATGCTAACATGGATAATTCTAAATCACTAAGGACAATAGTTTTACACATACACTTCTCTGTTTATATGCACTTAATATAACTTAACATTATTCAAGAATAATTATGTCAGATAGCATTTGAACAAGATTCCCAGGGTAAGAACTACAGGAAAAGGGGGAACTTTATAAGTTCTTACAAGTTATTCTGATTCAAAGAGATTTTTTAAAAAAAGACTGATGCTAACTACATCTGTAACTAACACGAAATCCACATTGTAACCAGCCACACTGTACCTCTTGCTTGCTGAAAGACACTACATCTCAAAGGGCTATAACCTCTCCCCTCTTATTTACAGCTACGCTACCGGCCATCCACCATCCCGGTTTTCAGTTTGTGTTGGCTTTGGACTGAAGCACCTTGGGCAAAATCTTGGCCCCATTGAAGTCCTTGCTGTTTTATATCTTTATGAAAGGGAGTTATAATTATTTATATAACCACTACAGCTAATAATTAAAAAATGCTGGACAAACAAGAAGGTTGAGTAGATTCACCTAGCAGCTAGAAACTGCAAGAAAAGTCCCGAGTGCACTCAGCAGTCACACCTAGTGTGTATCATTTTCATGCCAAAGATGCCATTTAAATATCTGTTGCCAACAGGGCGGTGTATAAGAACATAGGCTGTTCGGAAGGCAGGGCCTGGCCACTCAGGTGTTTAAGATACAGATAAGCGATGGTGGTGGGGGGCGCTACCCAGTGCACTTTCCACTTCTGGAATCCAGCCCCACATCTCCAGGCGCTTCCCAGGCTGCATTGCACGGAAACACCGAGCAGTTGCATTTGGCCAGGCAGCGAGTTCCCAGCCCACCCGTTTGGGAGACGGGGTGGCAGCAAACCCCCGGCGCGACCCTTCCCTCGAGGGAGTCCCCTGCGCGCCCGGGGAAGTTCGGCGTGGAGCACGGAGCGGGGCTGAGGACGGGAGGCGGAGACCGGCGCCGAGCAGCACCGAGGTGCCCCCTCAGGGAGCGCGGGAGTCGGACTCTGCCCTCAAGCCCCCTGGCAGCAGGCGGGGGCAGGACCACACAAGCCAAGGGCGCGCCCCAGCCTGGCTCACTGACCTGCCGGCGCGACCGCAGCCGCCGCGAACCTCCCCGCGATCCGCGACGCAGGGACCCGCGGGGCGCTGCTCCTCCGCGGCTCTGCGCTCTGGTCGCGGCCGGGAGGTGCCGGGCGGCGCCGTGGGAAGGCGGGGGCGGGGCTCTCCCGCCCTCCCACCTGCTCCGCCGCCGCCAGGCCCGGCCCCGCCCCGGGAGCGCGGCGAGGGGTGGGTGTCCCTGGGCGGCTCCGGCCCCTGGGCTCAGGTGAGAGGCCTGCGAAGCCCTGACCCGCTCCCCAAGGAAATCGTCAAACCTTGATCCTGAGCATCTTTGGTCCCCAGCCCCCGAGCTGCACTATCCCCATAGAGCCCAAGGCCCCCTGGCTTCTCCGGGGGGATGAATCCGGGCCTCGGCACAGCTTGGAACAGTACAGTAAAATCCCCAGCGCACTTTTGGCCCTGGTTCCCCAGATTTCCTGGTATGACTCAGTCCCACACTGCACCATCTCACTAGGTGGAGCTGGTGAATGCCGGTCCAATAGCGCTGATAGCACACGGTTCTACTACCTGGAGCCCGGCAGTTAAATCTACCCCCTTCCTTGCCCCTCACAAATTTAAGTGTCTAAAGAAAAATTCCAGCTCCTGTTGCAAACCCGAGCCGTTGCACAACACAGATGTACCCAGCCCCTGGAACTTGCTGGATCAAGCTTTTTAAAATCCCAAATCCTAAAACGGTTGCCTGCTCAACAGAAGAGTGCAGCTGCTCCTATTCCACTGGAAAAATCCACACCCTGATACATTACATAGAGCACCTGGAGTCTGGCCATTTTGGGAGCCCTAATCCCCAAGTTGTACCATATACAAATATTGGGGGGGGGGGGAGGTTAGGAGCTGATGAAACTATATAAATGAAATCTCTAAATTCCCAAGAGTAGCTCTTGAGGAGGACTTTGCTTTCTAAATTAGAAAGGCAAAATATTGTTTACTCATCCCAGCAGATTTTCTTTTCCACAAATTCAGTTTGTGATTCTCCTTTATCAAAAGCTCATGCAGGAAGAAACACACAATCTAGTTGTGGCCTGAAAGGCTCTGCCACACTTTTCAGGAATAAGGAAAAACGTTGGTGGTTGCTTTTGTATAACAGAAAATCCTCAGTCTGGGGATTGTTTAATCACCAGCCCCTTCTAGGTGCTTCAGGTAACTGGATGCTCATTTCCTTGGATCTGTATCAATTAAGATCATGTTCAAGTGTTTTAGAAAATCTAACTGAGGTGTCTCTATATCCTGCAGGATTTTTAAGTAATTCCAAGGCTCAGCAAATCCATTTCACATAGATCCAGACAATGGAAATCTCATCTCGCTGAGGATGTTGAAAGGCTATGCTGGCAGCCTGTGGACCACTGTCTGTGTTGTGGGTATGGAAAGTCTTTCTGTGGAATTCTAAGTCATGGAAATCCCTTTCCCCATTGTACTGTTTGCTGCTAAAATCAGTTTTCAGATTAGTTATCAAACCAGGTAATCCTTGGCCTCAATAATCTGCTCCAGTTGCTTCCACAGGTTTTAGAGTTTTCTAAACACATTTCCAGTGAATGCTTAACTTGCACCTTAAAGGGTTGCAAATTTGCTAATTGCACAAAACCGAACACTCTTTCCTGTCCCTTCTCATAGGCCCCACCCCACTCACTCCATCCCCCCTCTCTCTGTTGTTCTCTCTCACCCACCCTCCCTCCCTTGCTCATTTGCACCAGGCTGGGATGGGTCCCTTTTCGACTGGGTGCAGAGGTGAAAGTAGGCCGGTACGGTGTACTGGCAAGAGCCTGTATGCCGTACCAGACTGGCTTCCCCAGGGGGCAATTTAAAGGGCCTGGGGCTCCCAGCAGAAGCTGGAGCTCCGGGCCCTTTAAATCGCCGCCCGAGCCCCGCTGCTGGAGCCCTGGAATAGCAGCAGCGGGTCTCTGGTGGCAATTTAAAGGGCCCAGGGCTCCAGCTGCTGCTACTACCCCGGGCCCTTTAAATTTCCACTGGCTCCAGCAGCAGGGCTCGGGCAGCGATTTAAAGGGCCTAGGGTGGTAGTGGTGGCTGGGAACCCCTGGCCCTTTAAATCACCACTGGAGCCCCCAGCCGCCGCTGCTACCCTGGGGCTCTGGCAGCAGGGCTCAGGTGGCGATTTAAAGGGCCTGGGGCCCAGCTGTGGTAGCGGCGGCTGGAGCTCCAGGCACTTTAAATGCTGGTAGCTCCGGCAGTGATTTAAAGGACTTAGGACTCCCAGCCGCCACTACTGCAACTGGAGCCCGGTGCCCTTAAAATCTTGATTTAAAGGGCTCCAGGCTCTAAAGGCCCTCCCTTTTCCGGTTGAGGCCATGCCCCTTCCAGTTGAGGCCCCACCCCCTGCTCAGGACTCCGGAGTACCGGTAAATCCTTTCACCCCTGACTGGGTGTTCCAAAAAAACCAAAAACAACTTTGTCCTAGGTGAAGAAGAAGAAAAATGACACGTTGAAAATGTACTTGAGAGAGAGATTTAAGTGCCAAATCTTAAAATAGTTTTTGTATCAATTTTTCAAGACAGTGCTCTTTAGCTTAGATTAGAGATCAATTTTATGGGCTACTTACATCCAGAATTACTTGCACAAATTCTTATGGGGTGGGCTTGGAACTTATATTATTAAACTGAAAATGACCTATTTGGGTTAAATCAAGTTATATATTTATACACAAATACTGCCTTGGCATAAAGAGGAAAATATAGAGGCAGGAGTAGTGAGGAATCCAAAAAGCAGAGCAATAATATTTTTTAAAAGTTGTTTCTTGCTGCTCCTGTGGATTGTTTACCTAAAGTCTAGGATTATTCCCCTTTCCAACTCATCCTAAGTAATTAGGATGAAATTCACCTTGTGCAGAGGGACTATGCATGAATTAAATACCACCTAAACCCTATTTGAAGGACTTTAGTGGGATTGCTGGGGTGCATAGGTCTCATCTTGGTCCTTGATGCAGTGGTAAATTTTACCCACAGTATATTCTTTATATGCCAAATAGTTCAAACACACTTAAGTATTATGTTCTTGACACCTGGCCAGCAGTAGTCATCTTTGTTACGCATCCCCTATTGTACACTGAGTGTTAGTCAGAAAAAAGGGCTTAGTGCCAAACTATTTAAAATTTGTCTAACTCTGTTTAGTCATCCAGGGATCTGGGTGCAAAAAAGGGGTGGGGCCTGTCCAAGAGAGGATCTTCCAGTGTCATAGGGAAAATCACACTACAGCAATTCAGTGGTGGGGCAAGTGGCCAAAATAGGCCCCAGGGACTATAATCGGCTCTGCGCAGGCAGACACCTGCACAGAGCCCCATTGACTTCTGCGTCCCCCAGATCCTCCTCCTCCTCCTCACGGCTAGCTCCATGGACTCAGGCTGGAAGAATGCAATTTGTACAACCCTAGAGAGGTGAATCTTTCCCATCATTTTATAATGACCTTTATTGAGTTTTATTAAGTAATTAGCTTAGTATAGTTACTATATGTTATACCTGTATCAGTATAGTTTTATATCAAGTATGTCGGTGCAATACATTATTAATGTTTTGTAATATCTAGCTCTGAATACATGGATTATATTATGTTTTACCATTCTAAAAATTCAAATTTTGGAATATTTAAATATATATTTTAATTGATTATATGAAAAATACATTTTAATGTAGATCAGATAATGTATCTGTTTCACCGATAAGGCAGTCTGTAATGGTCCAATGCTATCAATGTGACCTTCTCTATGGTTCCTGTGTATTATGGCTTGAGCAGCTACAACAGTTGCTTTGGGTGATGTGGGTTTAGCTACTTGCCATTAATGGGTGTTGAATGTTGTACCAGTGAGCAGCTTTCCTGCTAGCCTTCATGAACTTACCTGTGTAACATTCCTAGCTCATCAGTGTCATTCTTTCAGCCACTGTGCCTGGGATTTACACCTGCTTTTTCTTACACATCTTGTTCAGATTAATCCCATCTTGAATTTACACCCTTGAAAAACACTTTCACGAAAGGGCCCACATGAGGCTTTTCTGGCACCTCAGTTTGGACCAGTATGTGGGAAATATAAATTCACTGTAGGCCTGTAATTGCTAAGAGACTACTGATACCTAAACTAGCAAGAGCCCAAACCAATGATAATATGATCCAGAAGTACAGGGAAGCTAAGATAGACAGGAGCACAGTCAGTGGTCTCTATATAGTGGGTAAGTAGCCTGATGATGGTATGGCTCATAAAGGCATATTGATCCTGGCCTGTAGTGGTATTGTGCAATATGTGATGGCTGAGTGGTAGTTAGTGAGCATTTGTACCCATAATGGAAATGTGGTTTTGAATAACGTTGGTTAATGAAAGAAGGAATATCAGTTAATACAAACAGCTTCTCCCCATTCATATTCTGTACCAGGGGCTAAAAGGACCTTTCTGAACTTAATACTAGAGTTGAGTATAATTATTCTTAACTACATAGTTGTCCTTTTCCTTTTTTCACCATCAGAATGCTCATGACACTGACACCCCCCATTCTACCTCAAATTTCCCAACCAATCCAAAAAATCCAAACAAAGCAAACTACAAAAAAAGTATATTAATACATAATTTTAAAAAACCAAACCCTACCACAAGCAGAGTTTTGACCGCATAATGGGAGAACATCGTAGGGTGTCCAAGTGCAGAAAGTGCACTAGGGACATCACTCTTGCTATTAATGTGGAAGGCATTCAGATACTTCAGTGATAGGTGGCACTATAAACCCCTAAGATTCAATAATTTATGCACTCTAACACATGTCAGCTTTTTTTCTGTTCACAAGGAAGGTATAATTTTGTTGATTTTGTTATTCAAAATTATTTGTCGAATTATTTACAAATAATTCTTCTTATGCAGCTCATTCACAAGCTGTTTACAGAGACTATTCAACATTCTAAAGGCCCTCACTGTGCTGAGACAGATGCGGGGGTAGGAAGGTCTCTTTTCCTTGGTTTATTGGGGTGGGAGAGGGGAAAATCAGATTTCTGGTGCAAGTTTTTATTAAAAGAAAATTTGAAGTTTGCTTTCTGTGAATAATCTCCATTATTCTTTTAAAATTAATCATTTCTAAAAAAAAAACATTCCTGCACATTAATTTGTTACCTAAAGTACTAATTTTCCATTAATATAAAAAAGAGACACAATCTGAGAGGATAAGTTTAACAATCTTCTGTTTTAAATAGTATAAAGCAATACAAATAGCACTAAAATATACATACATATACATACATTTTGCACTATCCAATCAAATTAAAGAAAACTACATTAATTAAAAATGCAAATGTTCACAGAAGTTGTTTTGCTATATTAAGTCAGCTTATTTAATACAAAGAGTAAGTGCTAATACTGATTTAATATTTGATATGTCCCTTGTTGGGGTGTTCTTCTGGGGGATGGAGGTGGGGTTTTTTGAGACTTTGTCATCTCTGATAATATGATCCTAAGTCCGGGAAAAGTGTTTTCAAATCTGTCTTTTCTTTGCCTGGACAAAATTAGAGAAAGATTATACACAGTTCAGAACCCATACTAACGCATATCAGGCATGCACAGTCTGAAAAGTTGGTGCAGCAAAAGTATTCTTTGTAATCTCTCTCAAATACATTCAGAAATCATGTCGTCTAAAAATGTTAATATATTGTTATTGAGTTTAAGTATTATTCTTCACTTGTTCTTTTAGATCCAAATCCCAAAGTCTTTCCTCATGACCTACTTGGGAAAATCCTTCAGTGCAGCTGCAATTAGGATTTCAGGACTGGGCCTATAGTGAATAAATAGCATATACTGCTACCTTCCTACACCAACTGATAGCAGTTTTCTTTGCCTACTTTTAGTTTGTTCTTTAGTGAGTCTGGGAGAATGTATTATCATTGCACAGTTAAGGCACTAGATTTGGGTTCAAATCCTGGCTCTGCCATTCCTGTGGGATCTCTCTGGTTCAAGGCTCCCAGTCTGAAATATAAAAACAAGAGTGTTGCAAGGATAAACTAGTTAATGATTATGAGGCTTTCAGATACTACAGTGTTGGGGGCCATTTTCTACCTAGACAGATAAGTGGGACAATCCTGACTAACTGGGGACAGCTGTTGAACAGCTCAACAGTAAATAAGGGATCCAGTTCTACATCCTTCTCCCGAACAAGACAATCAGTGAAGCAATGGGAGATTTGCCTGCATCAGAAGTGCAGGATTAGGCACTAGCTGGGGCACCATCCCATGACCCTGTGTACAGAATGAGCTGCAGCAGGCAAGTTTGCTGCTACAATACATTTAGTCACTTTTCAGAGTATAACAGACTATTACCTAAAATGAGACAATAAAACTCTCCTCTTACATCATAGCCATGAAATAAGATCCACTTCAAATAGCTGGCATTGAGAGTTTTGCTATAGCCATTGAATGTCATATTATGTAACAGGATAACATTTTCATTTCCACTAGGGGGAGTATTACTAAAGCAGTACAACGTGATTTGTGTGCACAAACATCAGCATTTTTCAAGATCGTGTTTTCCTTTTCCACTTCCCTTGTTAAGATAGAAAGATCTCTCTATTCCATAGTCATTGCAGGCCAGACCTGTACTCATAGTGAAGTCCCTTTGTCAGGGCAGCCATGTGTAGTGTTTTGGCCAAAATTTTCAAATCTGTCTAATGGCAAGATGTGATTCAGAGTACCAAGAACAGGATTGTGGAACAGAATTTAAAAACAAAAACCCAAGGACCACACACATTTGCGCACACAATTCCTGCCATTGTGCATGCAAATTGAGTATTGTACAAATATCTCAGTTTATCTAACTGCTCCTTCTTTGTAATTGAAACAATTGACACTCCTCAACTCCTGGATCTCTTAATTATGTCTGTCCCAAGGTTCATTCGCTCTTCTTCTTCTGTCTATTTCACCTTTTGCCAAAATTGTAATACATATGCCCTAGTCCTGCAAAGCAGAAGTGCAGGGGTCTGTCTGTGTGGGTCAGATTATGGGATCATGGCATAAATTTATCAAAGTATGTCTACATACTGATTTGGATATGCAAAATGTCTGACTTTCACACACAATTATGGTAACTATGACCACAAGTTTGGATCCACAAAGATGTATATATTTCCACATCTTGTGCCTGTTTGCCTTAAAAAATTGGGCGGCGGGGTGATTTGGCCTTTTGTATCTTTAAAAACAACATCCTGGAGCCTGAAATGGACAGGAAGCCTCTGAAGAGATTTCTGAGAAGAGGAGAAGGCAATTTGTTCCAGCATTTCCAGGGGTAGGTGCAGGATGTGATATGGTGCAGTTTGTCAGATGGTGAGGAAGGCGGAGAAGAGGTGGACCAGGCACTGAACCCCGGGGCACACACCATAACAGTGAGAGCCAATGGCAGAGGAGGGCCTGCTGTTAGCTAGGAGAGAGGGGTAGTTAGGTAAACAGGAGATGGACAAATAATAAATGAGCTAATTTAGGCACAGCTCTGATTTTCATTGCTTTACTTTTCTATTCAATGCCCCTTTCAGGCTGTACGTTCAGGGCAGAGAGGAGGAAGGAATCTACTTTCTACCCCCTTTTTTTGGGAGGGGGGGTGAAATATTTCTCTCCTCCCTCCCCCACATCCCCAACTTCCACATCCTTCAATCACTATTTCTCAATTACTAGTCATAATCTTAACTGGAAAAGATATCACTCAGACTGGGTCAGATTTACTATATTGATGAAAACTATTTCACTAGCAGAGTCCATCTGCTGTAATGAGAGTTGACACAGTACAGCTAGAGTAGTTGGAAATTATATACCGTGGGCCTGATCCTACAAGTTGCTGAAGGCCCTGGAGCCCTATGGACTTCAATAGAAATCAAGGGCAGCTCACAGGCTGGGACTTTGTATTTACTCACATTCTGATATCACAAAATGTAAACATTCTCGTTTCCATTATAACAAAGCTTGACAGTGTAGTTGCCATGTGGCTAAGAAGCGGGAGCCTGGGTCCAGCTTTTTATTTTTTGCTTTTACTGGTGCATTGACAGCAGTTCTTGGGAATTAGAGGTGTTCCCATGGAAACAGCCTTGATTTGGTGATATAACTTCAAGTTGCTGGTGTTAATCTATGATTTGCTATTTAAAATAAACTCTTACACTCTAGATTCCATTTAGTCTTCAGACATTTTTCAAGGCAGTTGAACTAGCAGAATCTCGCTTTTCCTTTTGACCAGATCTAGGCATGTGCCAAAGAGGAGGTTGAATCAAGTAAGCACATTTACTTTTAACATAATTTATCCTTTTAAATGCAGTTGTGTTCATCAAATCCAAATGTACTTTTACTGCTAATAGTTTTAACTGGCTTTAAGTGATTTGAGAACACAGCTATAACTATTACATGCTACTAAGGAGCTGATGAGCAGCGGCTGCAGAACTTTCGGATGCGGAAAGCCACATTTATGGGACTGTTTGATGAGCTTGCCCCAGCCCTGCGGCACAAGGACATGAGAATGAGAGCTGCCCTGTCGCTGGAGAAGCTCACGGCGAGTGCACTGTGGAAGCTGGCTATTCCAGACTGCTACCAATTGGTCACTAACCAGTTTGGAGTGGGAAAGTCAACTATTGGACTTGTGTTGATGGAAGTGTGCAGGGCCATTAATCGCATCCTGCTCCGAAAGACCGTGACTCTGGGCAATGTGCATGACATTGTGGATGGCTTTGCACAAATGGGCTTCCCTAACTGCAGAGGGGCGATAGATGGCACGCATATTCTAATTCTGGCACCAGACCACCTAGCCCACGAGTACATTAATCACAAGGGGTATTTCTCAATGGTTCTCCAGGCATTTGTGGATCACCGTGGGCGTTTCACAGACATTAACGCAAGCTGGTCTGGAAAGGTGCATGATGCACAGATCTTTCGGAACACTGGCCTGTTCAGGAAGCTGCAAGTAGGAACTTTCTTCCCAGACCAGAAGATAACCATAGGGGAAGTTGAAATGCGCATTGTGATCCTGGGAGACCCCGCCTACACTTTAATGCCATGGCTTATGAAGCCATACATGGGGCAACTTGACAGCAACAAGGAGCAGTTCAACAACAGGCTGAGCAAGTGCAGAATGACTGTTGAGTGTGCTTTTGGCTGTTTAAGGGCCCGCTTGCGCTGCCTATATGGAAACTGGCCCTGGCTGATGACAATATTCCTATGTTTATAGTTGTGTGCTGTACGCTCCATAATATTTGTGAAGGGAAGGTTGAAAGCTTCACTCAGGGCTGGACTGTGGAGGCTCAGTGCCTGGAGGCTGAATTTGAACAGCCAGAGACCAGGGCCATTAGAGCGGCACAGCGCGAGGCCATAAGGATCAGGGATACCTTGAGGCAGCAATTTGAAGCTGAAAGCCACTAATAGTTGTTGCTATGCTCGGGTGTGCAGTGCTTGTAATGCTAGGAGGTGATTGGTGCAGATGATACAATATGAAGGTTTAACATAATTGTCTGTTGCTTTGCACGGCTCTGTTTGCTTTCAATTAATAGAATAAAGATTGCTTTCAAACCAACACTATTCTTTTATTAAAAAACAACCGGAGGAGAGAGTCAAACCAAAAACAAAACAAAACAAAACAACCATCAGCAATAAGGGGGATGGGGGAAAGGAAGGTCCCGGGAGGAGGTGGGGTCCTGGGATGGCTAAAGATTTGTTTATGTTCAAAGATCATATCCAACCTTCTCCTCTAAAGTACAATGCAGCAGGTGCTGTACTTCAGCAGGGCCAAACTGCAGAGGGATGAGTGTTGAGTGCAGTGGGTAGTGGGAGTCCGCAGTGCTGGACTGTGATGGGGGAGGAGTGGAATGCAGCGAGTATAGACTGGAGCCAGGAGGTTGGTAAGAGTGTGTTGGCGGTATCTGGGGGGAGCATGGGAAAGTTTTGAGACAGTGGCTGCAGGATAGGGTGGGCACAGAGTTGCTCGGTTTGCAGAGCTAGTATCTCCTGAAGCGTGTTTGCTTGATGCTCCCCATCCTCGTTCAAGATTTCTTCCTCCTGACTTGGTCCACTCTTGCGTGGCACGCAAGCCACCGAAGTTTCCACAGGAGTCTTTGCTGTGGAGGTGGGGTCACTGCCGAGTATCGAGTCCAGTTCTTTGTAGAACTTGCAGCTCGTGGGTGCAGCATCGAAGCAGCAGTTTGCCTCCCCTGCGCCTTGTAGTAGGCGTTCCGCGGCTCCTTCAGTTTGACCCTGTTCTGCAATGTGCCATGGTTATGGCTCCTTTCTGTCATGCATCATTAAATCTGTCCATAGGTATCATAATTCCTGCAGCTGGGACTGGAAAGCCTCCTCTCCCCAAATGCTGATGAGGTCCAGCAGCTCGGCATCAGTGGCATGGCCAGCTTCTAAGAGGAGGGGGAGCAAACAAAAAAGGCGCCCCCCCCCTTGGCTCCTCCTCTGGCCATGCCCCCCTGGGCTCCTCCTCTGGCCGCTCCGCGCCCCCCCCCTTGGCTCCTCCTACGGCCGCACTGCCCCTCCTCCCCCCATGGCTCCTCCGGCCCTGCCGTGCCACCCCCGTGGTCCCCCCCACCTCACTCCTCTGACCGCGGTTGCCAGCCATCATGCTGCGCCCCCCCCGCTCCTCCGGCCGTGCCCGCCGCCCCCCCCATGTCTGCCATCCATGCTGCGGGCCGCCAGCCTGCGTCCCCCCTCGCTCCTCCAGCCGCGGCTGCCGGCTGTGCTGCGGGCCACATGCTGAGACCCCGCTCCTCCGGCCGTGCCTGCCGCCCCCCCCATGGCTTCCATCCGCGCTGCGAGCTGCCAGCCTGCACCCTCCCTCAGTCCTCTGGCTGCGGCCGCGCTGCGGGCCACATGCTACGCTCCCCCCGCTCCTCTGGCCGTGCCCGCCGCCCCCCCATGGCTGCCGGGTGCCAGCCTGTGCCCCCCGCTCCTCTGGCCGCGCCCGCCACCCCCCCCATGGCTGCCGGCCGCTTTTGGAAAGGTGCCACTTATGGAACATGTGCTGAGGGGAAGCGGGAGCTTCCCCTGCACCCTGCTAGCTACGCTACTGCTCGGCATTGCTCCAAGCAGGGGATCGCCTGGTGCGTGGAGCAGGCATGGCCACCTGGAAAGATGCGCTGAGACCATTGCACACATCACCGAGCAAACAGGAAGAGGACTTTCAAAATTCCAAAGGAATTTACGGGGTGAGGATGACGATTGGTCACCTGAGGGCAGGGAAGCAGAGTTAAAACCGATGACCAGAGAGGTGAGAACAGGCACCTCTGGAGGCCAATTGCAGCTCTGTGAATCGACCATGGTGTCTACACTGGCACTGCAGTGCTGTAGCCCCAGCGCAGAAAGCTCTACGCCTCTCGTCGGAGTGTTTTTTTTACAGCGCTGCAACTGCACAGTTTCTGCACACTAAGTGGCTTGGCAGTGTGTACACCTCAGGAGTTACAGCACAGAAAGCTGCTTTACTGCACAGAAACTTGCCAGTGTAGATAGAGCCTAAGATTGCTCAATCAGGGCAAACTGCAAAGAATGGGACAGACGATCCCCAAAACTGGTGGTTTATTCCTATAATTAGATTCACCAAACTCATCACAAAATAGCTTGTGTAATACCTTACTGGTTACCAAGAAATCAAAAATACAGTTTCCCTTAAGCAATCCAGCCTTTGGTTCCCACCCAGACAGCCAAATCAAATATAATGAGGATTACTTCCTGGTCAATGAATATTTCAGATTTTACCAGGGGCGGACCACAACATTTTGGCACCCGAGGCGGGGAACGCAAATGACGCCCCCATTCCCCTCACTTGGGCCAAAACTTTGAAAGGTCTCAATTCTCCCTTCTTCCTGTTCTACTCCTCTCATGGTACTGCTCTGCTGCCTACCCCGATAAAGGAGAACTAACAACTTAGAATGCCTTGTTCAAAAATTTTAAGTAACACTTAACTTTCAAACGCCTGAACAGCAAATGTAACTTTTCTTGTCTGCATAGTAAACATTGGCATTTTTATCTGTTTGAATAATCAAAGTGGTGCTTTCCGTGCCTTCTTGGTTGCAAAGATTTGAACTGCTTCCAGCTGAAGGTCCACGGTCTGGGCCAGCTCATGCTCTATTGAGATGGTTGCAAGGCCAACCAGCCTCTCCTGTGTCATTGTGGAGCGTAGATGTGTTTTAATTAACTTCAGCTTGGAGAAGCTGTGTTCTCCACTGGCAACTGTTACAGGAAGTGATAGAAGTATGCGCAGAGCAACAAAAGCATTTGGAAAGAGGGTGGTCATCTTATTTGTGCACATATATTCCAGAACAGCCTTTGGAGTTGATCCTGCTGAAATGTATCTTGAAAGGGCTTTCAGTTAATCACCTAAATCACTCGCATCAATATCGTGCATGTCATCATGTGTCAACACTGTCTCTAGTGCCCTGCATTGCTGGTGTAGGTCTTCTTCAGGTATGGTGAGGAGTTTTGGAATATCATACAACATCCCAAATATACTGCTGTGTTCCTTGAGCTGCATGAAGCATTCTTCAACTGACTATATTGCATAATCTAACACCAGGTTAAAGAATTCAACTTTGAATTGTTGTTTGGGGGCTCTTATGGGATTATCCTGTGCCTCATAATCAAAATGTCGTCTTCTTCGGTGACTCTTGTATTCTTGAATGGGTGGGAAAATAGCTCAGTGTGAAGTTCCTCTGCCAACTTCTGTGCACTCTTCAGAACGTTTTGAAATCCCTCATCTGACCGGTAAGACAGTAGATATGACTTTGCTTTGTCCAGTTGTCCCATTGCTCCAGATATATCAAGGTCAACACCTTGGAGTCTCTTGCTTACAACATTTATTTCAAACAGTATGTCATGCCACAACACTAAGCCACACAGAAATTTGAAGTCATGTATGTTTCTGGTGATTCCATTTCCCTCTGTCACTGTTCTCCCATGAACAGTTCCTGTCATAGTGTTATCATCCATAATTGCAACTATGGCATCATCTATCTTCCCAATTTGGTGTTTGATAGGCTTTATCGCCTCCACTCGACTTTCCCATCGCGTGGCACTCAGTGATTTCAGTGTCAGAGAGGATGTTCCCAGATGTTGCTTCAAAATTTGCTATCGATGAGCTGATGCAGAGAAAAATACATAGATGCTTTGAATTGCATTAAAAAATTCAGTAGCCTCACTAGAAGCTGATGCTGCATCACTGACCACCAAGTTCAATGAATGAGAACTGCATGGGACAAAAAAAACTCGAGGGTTTAACTGTCGGATCTGTGTCTAGACTCCTCTGTTCTTTCCTCTCATGTTGGCACCATTATCGTAGCCCAGACCTCTCATGTCAGCTATCACAATTCTCGTATCTTCCAGCTTTTTAAGAAGCACATTTGTCATACCAGCTCCTGTAGTATCATCAATGTCAATACATTCTAGAAAATGCAGTCTGACAGTTACCATTGCAGGGACATTTTCACTAGGTTCTGTTGTTACAAAACGCACCATTAAAGTAATTTGTTCCATATGGCTGATGTCAGGTGTACAGTCCAGAATAACAGAGTAATATCTTGCTGACTTCAGATCTGCCACAATCTTCTGTTTGACTTTTGTTGCCAGTAACTGTATGATCTCATTTTGAATTGTTTTTCCAAGGTAGTGGTGTGTGTACATTTCCTGGGTGGTGACTCTTCTTAGATGCTCCTGGAGTACCGCATCAAACTCAGCCAACAGCTCCACAATTTTAAGGAAGTTTCCATTGTTTGGAACATACAGCTGATCTGAAGTGCCATGCAGTGCTAGGTTTTGGGTAGCAAGCATTCTCACAATGGCAATGAGCCTTTTCAGAACATTTTGCCAGTAAAGAGACTCTGATGCAATCTTCTCTTGATGCTGATCATCTGTGGTGGCCTTTAACCTTAGTCTCATCTCAAGTTCTTTCCACCTATGGAATGCTCTCTGGTGATTTGCAGCCTTCTCATGGCATGCCAGATATCTAGCCAGCTTTTTCCAGTCCTTTGTTCCTGTAGAACCCAATGTGGCTGGAACATTAGACTGGAAGAGTTTGCAAGAAAAACAGTATGCAGCATTCTGGGTTTTTGAGTACATAAGCCATGGCCTCTCCACTTTGTCACCATTGGGGATTTCACACCAGTAATGTGTTGGATGGAGACTTCTATTTTCATTGTCTTTGGGGAACATGAAGTTTTTCACTTGCTGTGGGCCACTCAGGCTACTGCTCAAGTGGGTCCACAGTCCTGGATCATCTAGACCTAAGGAACTAAACTCAGCAGCAGCTGTTTCTTGCGCCTCCACCACACACTTCTCTGATTTACACTTTTCTTCAGGAATGTGTATGGTTATATCCATTTGAGATGGAGATATGGATGCTGCAGTAGCTGCCAGGTCACCTGCACTCTGACTAACTGGAAGATCAGGCATCTCCTCACCACTCACATCTTCACTGGGGCCGGAAGGCTCACCGTGAACATTTGTGTCTATGTATTCAGGAGGGCTCCTTCCTGCTTAGATAGAAAAGCTTCCTTTGCTTTCTTTCTTTTTCTGAATGCTGCCCCAGAGGGGCGTTTTCTTCTTTCACTCATGACTGCTGTTCTGTGCCAGCTATAGTGGCTCTCAACATTCAATTGAAGGGGACAAATAAGCAGGTTGGTAGCAGGGCCTGAGTGAGGGAAGATATCAGCGTCTTAAGGGCCTAACTGGCTCCTGCTACTTCAGTTGACTGCCTGTTCTCCTCAAGTGGGTTCAGGGAAGCAGCAGGAAACAGGAAGCTCCCTGAGAAGCTGGTATTAATCAGTCCAGCCTCATGGGGATGCTAGAGAGGTACATAAGAGGCTACTTCTTCTCTCTCTCCCTGCAGCTCCTGCTGCTTTCTGTTATTCCCTCTCAGCTTTTCTCCTGCCTGTTATGTCTCTTGTGCCCTCCTTCCTCCAGCACAGCACTCCACCATCTCTGTGCATCTAGAGCAAAGAGAATACATATTAACCAGCAGCAGACACAATTTTTAACACTCTGGGTCCTAGTGGCGCCCCCCCCACAGTCTGGCACCTGAGGCAGCCGCCTCAGTTCGCCTCATGGTAAGGCCAGCCCTGGATTTTACCCAAATACATGCTTACAGCCAATTCTTATCAACTAATCTAAGATTTATTAAAAAAGAAAAGAACAGAGTTGCTGTGGTTAAAAGATTATACATACCGATATGAATAAAGTTCTTAGGTAGAGATGGTGAGGATGCTGATTTATACAAGTCCTTCCAGAATCAATTCAGTAAGTTATAGTCCAATAGGCAGTCCATGCGTAGAGTTTGTTCAAACTCTTCCATGAGAAGTTGCAGGGACATTCCAGCATAGGCCTGGAGACTTCAGTCTTGCGGCTTGAACTTCCCCTGACAAAGTTTAAGCAGATCTGAGATAAGTAGGATGAAGCACTAGAGAGTTCTTTTATAGTTCTCTAGCAGGCTCTGATAGCCTCTTGACAGCAGACATCACAACAGGCATTCCTTGGATGTAGGATGTATAGGTACTATACCAGGTGTGGTCAAACAGCAGCTCACGAGCCACATGTGGCTCTTCTACAGTTAAAGTGTGGCACACAGAGCCCACCACAGCCCGCCATTCTCCACTTACCAAATGGGGGTAGGGGGATACTCGGGGCTTCTGTCCTGTAGTGGGGCTAGGGGCTTCTGCCCAGTGGGAGGGGTTCTAGAGGCTTCAGCCCCATGGGAGAAACCTGCTGGGGCTTGGAGCTTCAGCAAGAGTGAGGCTGAAGCCCTAAGCACTGACACGTCTCCCAAGGGGCTGAAGCCCCAAACACCACCCCCCTGCTGCAGGGCAGAAGCCCTGTGCCCTGGCAGATGCACCTGGCTCTCAAACTTCTGAGTATTAGCATATGTGGCTTGGAGGATCTGTAAGTTTGGCCACCCCTATACAATACATGGTTGCTTTGAAGTAAATCTCTATTTCTTAGGCACACACTGGTAACTAGCTGCATTCATTAGCATAAGGTAATTAACCATTCAAGCACTTCACGTTTACTACAAACCTCAAAGAGAAATATAGACAATGATATTATTACACCCCAAGTTTCATTTAACTGTTAATATTCTTTTTTGATCTCTGAATCAATAGACTATAGTAACAGATGAATAGAAGTTTATCTACAAGTTAGAAATTTATCAAGGTAAACAAATACAATTAGTATGTAACTTCTAATTCTTTGACAATACAGGTTTACATTTCAAAGAATTTAGTCTACTTAACCTGCCTTTGAGAACTATTTACAAGAAACGGCCCTGTTTGCCATTTCAATACTTCTCTAATATGTTCTTAAAGGTTGATTTTGCGTAACTTAGGCTTTGTCTACACTGGCACTTGCATCATTGTGGTTCAGGGGTGTGAACCCCCCACCCTTGAATGACAAAAGTTTTGACAATGAAAAGTGCTGGTGTGGACAGTGGGAGCTACTCTCCCATCAATGAAGCGACTGCCCCTTGTTGGGGGTGGTGGTTTGGTTTTGTTGCCAGGAGAGCTCTCTCTCGGAACAAAGAGCAGCAGGGCAGCCTTGCCTTGTAAGGTGCACAGTGCATACATAGCCTTAGTCGGCAAGTTGCTTAACCCTCGGTGGCTCAGTGTCACAGACGCCATGGAGAGCTAAGGAAATGGTGTGGGTCAAAACATTCACCTTCCTGACAGAACTTCCTTTGTATTGCAGAGCAGGTGCACAAGGGTTAAAAGCAGAGCAGGTGCATGAGGATGGTTAAATGGCCAAGCCACCTTTTCCAGACAATGTGCTCTAAGGAGAGCCTTGCACTAAAGTGCAAGGTGTTGGAGGGATCAAAAGGGACGCAGAGTGGTTATTAACCCAAATGGATCTGGGTGAGTTTTGAGAGCCCTGGAGAGAGACAGAGCGCCAATGTAGATCCTTCTTGAAACAAGACGAGGTGCCTTACCTAAGATTTCTGCAAGAGGAGGTTGTTGTGTGGTTTATTACCATCCCTGATCAAGGAAACAGCACTTGTGTACATTATATAAACAAAACACAGTAAGATAAATACCACATCACTGCACCAAATGGGAAACTGACCCACAAGGCCCTGAAATCTACCACCACTTGGCAAAGGGGGCAACGTTATAAATGACGTACCATACCCCTGCATGTAACATAGTTCTAGCTGTGACACCCCTGTGAGAAACGGAAGGATTCAGACCCAGTTGGGGAGTACGAATTCCCAGTTTCCCTGCTCTAGGCATTAGCTCACACTCCCTTTCTAGTAATTTAATGGTTTTTTGTCTAGATATAGAGCTGGGAAGGAAGGTTTTCCCATCCCACAAAAGTTTTCCTGGGACAAAGTGTAAATCTTGAAAGTTTTCATGAACCAAAAATCCAAACAAAATATTTGGTTCAGGGCAAATTGAAGTATGTTGTTTCAATTTAAAGTTTCTGTTATAATTAGTTTATATTTCAAAACGAAAAGTTGCTTCAAACTGGAAAAACTTTTGTTTTTTTCACAATGATGAAATTCTCTCAAAAGTTTTTCATAAATCAAAAAAACATTAATTGAAAATGTCAGAACCTGAAACTATGCGAAAGTGTCAAACTGCCTTTTCTGTCAAAAAGTCATTTTGTTGGAAAATTATAAACCAGCTCTGCTAATATTTTTTATTGAATCACGTTGTGAGGTCTCCACCTAGTTCTCTCTCACATGAACCGCTATTAACAAAGAAATTAAAAATTTACTAGGTGAGCCACAGACATCACCGATTTGGTTGATAATGTACCCTCTCTACCCCTCCCTCAAACACCATAAGAGCCATTTGAAAGTTTATTATGTTTACATTAAGATGAGGTATGATATGGAGCTGTCAAGTGCCGCCATTACCATATGTAACCCCTTTGGGGTTTAGAGAACATGGCCCCTTTAAATCTTTTTCCTAAGGGGGGAGGGGAGCAGTGAGAGAAAAGAGGGAAACTCCAAGGTGTGGCTCTGGAGTTCCAGAGAGAGAAGGGCTGCAGCCCGCAGGCCCTGGCAAAGTGAAGCAGCAGAGAACCTGCCTGAAGCCTGGGAAGGACAGGGCGGCCGATCGGGGACACCCCAGGACAGGAGCCAGGAGCATGCACTGTGCCAGGGAGGAATCACCGGAGAAGGGCAGGCTGGAGCTGGACCCAGTATCACTGCTGCTCAGAGCTGCATGGGGCTGTGAGCACTGGGGCTTGTGACTCTGCATTGGGAACCAGGAGGAGGCTGTAGCTAGTTAAGTGGGGAGGTGGTCGCTCTGTGTGGCTTTGCAGAGAGCGGCAGAAGAGGGCACTGGAGCACCCAAGACTCACCACCTCAAGTTTGCTCAGGACTCCTGAACTCTGTGTGCAGACACATTGCTCGGTGTCTGCCCTTCCAGACTGTGCTACCACTGGGCCTGTGGGGCCTTGGTTTGGATGCAGCCCTGTTCTACTGCTCCCCCTATATTTCCCCTTGTTGTTTTTCTCCTCTCATCCTTCTGTAAATAAATATTTCCCTTTCTTATATCCATTGTACTTTTCCGGTGGGTGTGTATGTTAACTCTGGGGGGTTTAGAACAGGTGCCCCTGGGGTGGAAGGGATTTTTCCTGTTGCATTCCTGCGTGCGCCTTCTCTTGGCCAGAGGTGCCTGCAGAGCAGACTCCATCTTGGCCACGAGGACACTGAAGTTACACATAGAAACAGGTATAAACTAATACAAGTATTTCAAAGCAGCCATTTTGACCTGTAGATGGTGTCTTTGTTCGTTAGTTTATTATTTCAAGACATAAAATGGAATCTTTATGATGTCACAGATAAAACAAAGTCTAATAAATGTATACAAGTATTGAAATGTAATAGATTGGCGATATTTCTAGTCAACATCTTGTTCATTGTTATGATCTGTCAGAGTGCATGGGTTACCACAGTCTTCATTGCCTTGGCAGAAACACAATTCTGTGTAGGAAGATTTAACATATCGAGAATGTAGACTGCAGGGCTGGCTCCAGGCACCAGCCGACCAAGCACATGCTTGGGGCGGCACCTTGTAAGGGGCAGCGCTTGGGTTTTTGTTTGGTTGGTTGGTTGGTTTCGGCGGGGTGGCGCTCCGGGGGGAGTTGTTTTTGGTTTGGTGGGGTGGCGCTCGGGGGGGGGGGGAGGGGTTGTTTTTGGTTTGGCGGGGCGGCGCTGGGTTTTTTTTGTTTGTTTTGTTTTTGGTTTGGCGGGTGGTGCTGGGGGCAAGGGGTTGTTACGGCAGGGCGTTGTTTTTTGTTTTTGTTTTTTGCTTGGGATGGCAAAAAAGTTAGAGCCGGCCTTGGTAGACTGGTATCCACCTGGCATAATGCATGGGGGGGAGGGCAAAGAGAGAGAGAAATTTCCTATCATCCTCTCACTCAGCCATTTAGATATAGTATCTGCAAAACCTGGAGAAAGTGATCCCAGAACTCGAATGTAGGAAACTGGGTGTACCCACCAGGTCTGAAATTCCTCTAGTAGTGGTAGCATATGCTGAATTGTAGCATCAAGCTCTTTAATTACACCTTTTGAGTGTCAGCCAACACTTGCCAGACAAATGCTGGAACTATACTAGTACCTCCTTCCTGCTCACACCACTTAGCAAATGAATAACGTTTCAGAGCACACAGTTGCCTCAAATGCGAGAGTCAAGCCACAAAGAGCACAGCTGAATTACTTATAAGCAAGCATTTGCTTGTAGCATAAGCTGCCTACACACCGTCCTGCCTCTCCCCAAAATGTCCCTAATACATGCAATAAAACAGCACAGGGTGTGAAGACCAACTGGGTGAATCCCATTGGTACTAAGTTCATTCGGGATAGTCCATTTCACTTGCTGGGCAGCAGATAGAGCTGCTGATCCATGGTCCAAACAGCATGCTAATGTTCTACAGCTGCTGACATTTCAGCATTGTAGTATGGACTATGGCCCTGTCAGCTGGTTTGAGCTCCAGAATAGGTTTATATGCAACTGCTCTTTGTTGCAAGCTTGTGACTGAAACCAGTCCCAAATGGAATGACCTGAGTAACAATATCAAATGTCATTTAGTATTGGTAGGACATCACAAGGTAGTAGCACCCCCATGACTCCAGCCCTGACTCCTGCACCCCCCCACCCTGAGCACCAAATGGGAGTTCCTGCACACACATGCACCCATTCCCACCTGCACCCCTCACACCAAATGGGAGCTGCACCAGGTAAGCACTCCACACCCCAACCCTGAGCCCACTCATGCATCCTAATTCCTGGCCAGACCCTTCACCTCAACCCCAAGCCTGCTTCTGCACCCCCCCTCACACACTCCCAGCACTGACTCCTGCACTTCTCTCACACACCCCCTACCCTCCCTGAGTCCTGCAACCCCCCACACACCCTGCCCTCCCTGACCCCTGTACCCCCCCTACACCCCAGCCCACCCTGACTCTTGCACACACACCCATATCCTCACCTGTACCTCTTGCACCAAATGGGAGCTGCCCCAGGTGAGCGCTCCACACCCCAATCTCCTATCCCAGCCCTGAGCCCCCTCTGCACCCTAACTCCTGGCCAGACCCTGCACCCCAACCCCCAGCCTGCTCCTGCACCCTAACTTCCTCCCAGACCCTGCACCCTCAGCCCCCTCCTACACCATAAGTCCTGGCCAGACCCCGCATCCCAATGCTTTTTTACATTTTTTTTAATAAAGCGCTCTTATCCAAAGTGCTTTACAATAGTTAGCTAATGGTACAAACAATATTTGAAAAGATCATTAAGTGGTCCGCCGAGACCCTCAGCAATTTTCAAGTGGTCTGTGGAAAAATAAGTTAGAATACAAAAACAATCAAGGTACCTCAGTTTATTTTCATTTACTTCCTATTACTTATAGGAGGAGGATGGAAAAAAAAAACAGAATGAAAAACAGGGACGGGGAGAGATAAGAGAGAATGTTCTTTTTCTTGGCTGGGTCCCAAGGAGGTGCCCCAAAAAATTAAGCTGAGCACAGGGCCCCACTAACTCTAAATCCGCCACTGGCAGTGATGCGATAATCTTGGAACTGTTAAATACTATGCACTCTGCATTTGAGAGGCATCTTCTTTGAAGGTCTTCTGAAGGATGATACTAATTGCTGGCTGAATTATATACCTCTTCCTGTATCAACCAAAGGACAAACTCCTGCACCAACTGGGGCACAGAAGTAGCTGACCTCTGTTAACTACAATCCCCTGGCTTTGGATAATATTCTGAAGCTTTCATTTTAGCTATTTCAGACTGGAAGTTTGAAGAGACATTATACAAAAACCACTTGCTCTTTTGAAAGCTGTTCATCAGGTTCGCTTGCCAGGAGAACATCACAAAACACTTGGATGACTTAAGTTCCTGATTCAGATTGCTGGCAGTTTGGATGACATCAGCTAATGGCATTGTGCTGCACAGAATAGTGGTAGGCTGGCCTTGTCCATGGAATGAAATTGCAGAATCAGTGTTTTTCTAGACTTGCCTGTAATTTGCTACCCGAGTACCTTGCAGTTTCTACATCTGAGAGAAGTAGGGTTTTATTCTGTCAGAGCTGCTACAAAGCTACAAGATCATTATCTCTCTCTTCAATCAGCTGATAAAATGTAATGACATAAGGTGACTATTATTGCAGTGTGACTAGATAGTTTTGCTTTCAGATTCATTTTACTCAAGTAGAAAGAAAGGCATGTTAAATGATAATTGCCAAGGATGCAGTTTGTCTTCCACAGATATTCTGGACAATAACATGTGATCTCCTGTTTGAAGTGCTGCCTCCCCTAGATGGTTGCTCTCTCAAAATGTTTCCATTTTTCCTCAAGCAAACACACAAGATAACAGTACCAAGCACTGGAGAACATGTTCGTTCTGGTGGCTATAGAAGCAGGTGAACATGATTGAATCTGTTCAAATGCAGTGTCTGTTTTCTTTCCTGAGTTAAACTCTAACATGCCAAATTCAACTTGCTTGAATAGTCCTGAAAGCAATCCCTGTGATAGGAGTATTAGATGATGTGCCAAACTAGAAAAACACATTCAGCAGCCACCAATACAGTTCATCTCTCCTGGCTTCCGCTGCCAGCATCACAGAATTCTGTCCAGTGCTAGCGGCTTTTGACAGTTTTGCATTCTTTTGCTTTTATTGTGAAATAACAGTTTTCAAAGTTTGAGAGCTTTTTCCTCCATGATGTAAGCTTTAAGGGGCTTGTATCCTCAATGTCTTTATACTGTAACTTTCCTGTAGAGGTAAGATTCCCAAAGCATGTTAACATTACCACCACACTTTTCATTTTGTACAAATATACAGACATATCTAACATAATTTGTGCTTAATTACAGTAGTTTCAAAATTGCCATTTTTGTTTAGTGAGCACTTTAACTGAAGCCCACTGTTTTGTCCTCTCTAATACTAAACTGTGCATAAGCATCACTGAATTAAAAAGGTAGTTTCTAGAATATTTCAAAGACTAGTACTGCATGCATAAGCAATTACAAATTAAAACCTTCTACCAGGCAGATTAGATGCTATGTTGTACATAGCAAAGCATTGCATTAGGAATTCATATACATTTATATCTACCCACTATGGAGTACAAACAGTGGGCATGCAATACTGGTTAAGAACCTTCAGTGTGAGACTGATTTGCTCAATAAATTTCAATTTAAAATATAGACAATTATAATCATTTGTGAGATGCTTTGACAATTAAAAATGTGATGTGAATATATTTCACATTAGTATATTGCAAAATGTTGATATTTGCCACGTTAAACAGCTTCATTATTTCTCAAAATACTTGCCCATGCAAAACCAATAAAAATCTTTTAATACATTGTCCTTTGGTAGCTGTGATCACTTAACACCACATTAAGGTGTTGAAATTAATTTCAGCAGTAAGAACTGTAGTCAATCATGTTGCAGTGTTTCTGAAACTGCAAAACACTATATTTTCTCATTTTGTTACCATTGTTTCACCTCACCTATGGGCTTACAGCACCATTCGACGGCTGCACATCATACCTCACCTAAATGTACATAAATGTACATGTAAAATAAGCTTTCAAATGATATATGCTATGGTTGTGTGTGGGTACATTTAAATCCAAAAATATGGCCCTTTTTGGTCTCTCTAACCACATTGCAGATGTTGGCAGTCTCAACAGAAAGGCGTGAATAAACATGGAAAGTAAACGACCCACTCACTTCTAGAACTAGTCCATCCAATTGGCAGGGACTGCTAGAGCCTACCCAGGACATACTTAAGTTGTGAGCTCTCTAGGGCAGGGGTTGTCTTTTTATTCTATGTTTGTACAGCACCTAGCACAGTGGGGTTCTGATCCATGACTAGGGCTCCTAGTCACTATGGTAATATAAATAAAGGTACCAGTGTTATTATTAAAGACAATTCCAGTGTCCAGGACGGTCCAGCCAACCAGCCCATTTTACAAGTGTGAAATGCACTTGAAAATACAAAAGTTTAAATAAAATCCAGTCTGGTTATTTCCAAAGTCAGAAAGTCACTCTATGGGAAGGCATGACCCACCATTAATCACACTGCCCCTGGATTGTATTAAGAGAAGGCCCCATAGCAGAAAGTCTTTCTATGAAGTCACCTGAACAATTTGCAATTTTCCTTTTCCTCTACAATACTCCATAGAAGGTTGGTGCCAAACTCCACAGCTGCTCAGCACAAATGAACCCAACACAACACGTTTTGCCAACTGAATTAGTCTCAATACTGAGGGCAAAATGACCTTCCTGCAGAATCATAGCCAACCACTGTTTGCTAGCAATCCACCAGCACCTCTAGATTGCAGTGGCTGCTAAGTTTACTCCAGCCAAAGATAAAGTTACTAACAAAACACAATCTAAAAAAGGTTTGTAGGCAACAAGGTCATCATGTTTCTATAGATTATGCCCTTGTCCTTTTACCCAGCTACTCCTTTGTGTGTTAACAGCCACTTTCTGCCATTCCTTCTATCTTTGCCCTGGCACATGATCGGCAGGTAGTGATCGATCTATCGGGGATTGATTTATCGTGTCTAGTGTAGACATGATAAATCGATCCCCGATCGCTCTGCCGTCAACTTCAGAACTCCACCACTGCCGAGAGGCGGAAATGGAGTCGACGGGGAAGTGGCGGCAGTCGACCCCACACCGTGAGGACACGAGGTAAGTCGATCTAAGATATGTTGACTTCAGCTATGCTATTATCGTAACTGAAGTTGCGTATCTTAGATCGATCCCCCCCCAGTGTAGACCAGGGCTTTCTCTTCTCCACATGGGATCCAGGCAGACATCTAGGGTGAAGTCCTGACCCCACTGAAATCAATTGTAGTTTTGATTTAGACTTAAGTGGAGTCAGAATTTCACCCTGAGTATCCTCACTAATGAAACAACCACTTTTCTTGGTATGGTTAATGATGTTCCATACCTCTGATCACAGATCCCTGTCTCAACTCACCCTATAGTGGCTGATCATCTTCTGCTCTAATTTATATCTGATTGTAACGATTTCACTGAAACGTGGGGGAGGAGGGGGAGGAGCAGTTTCCCCTTACTCTTTATTACAGAGCACCTCAAAGACTACCTTAACTAGGTATTTAGCTTAGCTATAATTTCTTTCTAGGACATCTCAGGGTCATTCCTAGCTTGAACCCCAGATATCATGGATAAAACCAACTCTAAAATGTCATTAACTCAGGAGAAACAAGGATTTAAAGACTATCAGTTTACCCATCCGACAGTCTCCATAGTCCTATGTCTTTGATTCATCAGAAGATAAATTTGGTCATAGTCCATAAATCTTGGAGTCGTTCTTGACTGAATAGAATTCCCAACACCTTCATTCTCTGCAGTTCTTAGTACCTCCTCCAACACATAACTAGAGTTTATCCTTACTCACCATCTCTACTGAAATCCTTTTTCATTTCAACAGTTTCCATCCTGATGATAGCCGTTCTCTTAACGTTGTATATAAATCACAATTCAGTAAGCTTCAGGGAACATAGAAGGTTGAGGCAAAACTACTATGGCCAGATAAATGGGATCACGCTAATAATCATCTGTTTATCTCCAATGGTTTCCTGTCCATTTCTGAATTTGCTTCAGTTTTACCTTCCTGTTTTTCAGAGTTCTCCATGGTTTTGTTGCACTCTGACCTAATATCCACCTACTTTAATGTCTGCTCCTGAAGTCTTAGCCTCCTCTTAGTTGTTTAAAGCAGGGGTAGCCAACTTGTGGCTCTGGAGCCACATGAGGCTCTTCAGAAGTTAATATGTGGCTCCTTGTATAGGCACCGACTCTGGGGCTGGAGCTACAGGTGCCAACTTTCCAATGTGCCAGGGGGTGCTCACTGCTCAACACCTGGCTCTGCCCCAGGCCCTGCCCCCACTCCACCCCCTCTCCTGAGCCTGCCATGCTCTCGCTCCTCCCCCGCCCCGCCAGAGCCTCCTGCACGCCACAAAACAACAGATCGGGAGGTGCGGGGAGGGAGGGAGAGGCGCTGATTGGCTGGGCTGCCGGTGCATGGGAGGTGCTGGGAGCGGGGCAGGGGAGCGGATGGGGGGCTGCTGACATATTACTGTGGCTCTTTGGCAATGTATGTAGGTAAATTTTGGCTCCTTCTCAGCTCAGGTTGGCCACCCCTGGGTTAAAGTCTCCTTTTCACTTCACTTTAACTGTCACTGCAAAGCACTTAATGATACTTTGTACACAAAAAGATAATAGTGTAGAAACATATTGAACTGCCCTGTACATTAAAGAGATAGCAAGAGGAAGAGTTGTAGTACAGCAGAAAAAGGAAAAGGCCTGAATATAAACAAATCTATTCCTAAAAGTAGTGAATCCCTTTTTAAATGAAGGGCTGCTGAACTGAATGAAGCAGTTAAAAAGAATAACTGCTGGTACTAGGGTGACCAGACAGCAAATATGAAAAATTGGGACAGTGGTGGTGGTGGTGGTGGGGTGTAATAGGAGCCTATATAAGAAAAAGACCCCAAAATCGGGACTGTCCCTATAAAATTGGGACATCTGGTCACCCTAGCTGGTAGACATGGAGGAATGACAATAAAAACCATTGTCATTTCTATAGTACCATTCAGCCATCATGGCCCCAAAATATTTTGCCAACAATGAGAGACTAGTCCAAACCCATCCCTGTATGTGAGTGTCCACAGATTTAGAATTCACCCTTTCTTTAATAAGCTAAAAATCAAATCCAGAGGCCTGATGTGGATCAACACTTTGCAGCTGGGGGAATCTCTCTACAAATTATACGTACAGAAATCTTCTCTCCCACCAGTGACATGCAGCTATATAATAGCATACAGTAACATTGTAGAACGGTTTAGACACAAAGATCAAGAAGGTTTATGGCTGGCAGAGGTAGGAGCATCAAAATATTGACTATTCTGCAGCCGCTAACCACCTATTCAGATGTACTTGGTTCCACTATAGAACACCTGTGAAATCTGCCTTTAAACCTGGAAATTAGGTTCTGGCTTTGAGTAATGTTATTGGTCTCAGACAGGCCGGTAACAGCACATCAGATCAGTTATGATCAGGAGACAGTGGGCCTGACTCATTACTCTAGTACTGTAGTATCTTGCTGGTGCAAATCCATTGAAATCAAGTGAATGATAACACAAAACTAAAGTGTATTCAACTAAATATTGAATTGGACCCAGTAAGATGATCCTTATCCATTGGAGACAGCTGCCAAGATTATGATTATTTTCATCCTGTTTTCCTGTGCAAAGAAACTAAGTGTATGTTAATCCAGCTAGCTGGTCTGAAATCAGAGTTTTGAAACTTCTCATTTAAAATGTGTATAAGAAACAGGACTTGAGTTCATGTGAAAGCACTCTTCATTACTGTAATAAAGGTATCTCTCTCTCTCTCACTCACACACACACAGTTGAGATGCTGGTCTTTATTTCCTGCCTCACAACCTGATTCAGGTTTACCAAAGGTTAACAACCTTGTCACGTGTCAGAGTTCAGTACCCACTGTGGTCTGCAGCTACTGACAGCTGTTACTGTATAAATGAGAGTAAAGGTGAACAGGGTGTAGTGTTTTTCACTGCAATGTATTCATTTAATATGGGGATAGGGCTCATTTGATCAACATCATGGCTGAATTTAATGTGCTTGAGGTACCCAGATTCTGCAGAATGCAAGTATAACCTACCCGTGAGCATGTTCTACAGGTCCCGCTCTGTGCTGATCCATAGAGGATATCAATGGCCACGGCCTTGGCTCTTTAGATCAAGCGGTAGCACTGACACTTACCTCTGGAAGTCCCCAGCTCAGTTCCTGATGTGTCAGCTAAGTTGGCAGCCATCACACAAGCTTGTATTAAAAAAATAAGACAAGACAGCCTACTAAACATGACCTGAGATAGCCTTGCCTTAGCAGCCTTGTGAGTGCTTTTATTCAGTTCATCAGGGTATTAATGAATTTTGTTTTTGCAACTGTGTGCCTGATTTGTACTCTCAGCAACCGAGAGCACAGATCAGGCAGTTTAACTCACCAATGGCCAGATACATAAAGGGCAGAAATAGTGATACTAAGAGTGCCTTGCATCATTATTCCCCACCAGGAGCGTCGCCAGCTTTTCTGCTGCCCTAGGTAGCGGAAGGTCCCACCCCGAAATGCCGCCCCCCCCAGAGGCGGCGGAAGGTCCCGCCGCCGAAATACTGCCGCGGTCTCCGCCCCCAAATTGTAGCACCCTAGGCGACTGCCTAGGTCGCCTAATGGGTTGCACCGGCCCTGTTCCCCACTAAGGCCTGGTCTACAGGTAGTTTTTGTACCACTTTAACTACAACAATGTAGTAAGGCTAGGTCTACACTACTGTCTATGTCGGCATAACTTATGTTGCTCAGGGGTATGAATAAACCACCCCCCTGAGCGACATAAATTACAACAACATAGCTGTTCACGTGCACAGTGCTATGTCGGTATAGAGCGTCTTCAACAGACGTGCTGCAGCAGCGTAGCTGTGTCAGAACAGCTGCACCACTGTACAGACAGACATGGCCTAACAGAGTTAAAGTGCACAAACTCTGCAGTGTAGACAGTTATACCTGTATAAAGGTGCCTATATTGGAATAACATTCCCATCAATTTACCAATTATCTTGACAGACCAGGGACAGTTTAAAACAGGAGCATTTTATGAAGCTTTTGCCATAAATAAAAAATATCCCAGAAAACAAGAACAAAAAATCCAGCTTGCACAAAAACTATTTCAAGAGTCCTACGGGAGCATACCACACTGCTGTGGTCACATCCCTGCTCGCTGGAGCTGGCTCCCCTCTGACCTTTGAAGTTCGGCTCCAATCCTTAAAGGGGCAGGGTCCAGAAAAATACAGCCCTGGCATTCCATCCAGTTCTTAAACAAAACGTTCACATGAAAATATTTTCACATACCTATTTTAACTTGAGTGCTACATAAGTACCTGTATACCTGTATAGCTCTGGCCACACTAGAGAGAGTTGTATTGCTTTAAACTGTATCTGCAGAACAAGAACTGCTTAGACAAGCCCTAATGATTTTGAATGCAATAGTAACTTTGCTAATGGTCAAATTCTGAACACAGAGCCCATTGCAAAATCTACTGAAGTTGGTAGAACTGGATCAGGCCCTTAACACAGTTGCACCTCCCACTGAAGTTAACAGAAGTTGGCCCTGCATAACTGAGCCCAGGATCTGGCTCTAAAAATATAGAGCGACTAGACATAGGCCAAATTTTTATACTTGATCTCTGTGCAAACCTTCCGTGGGGCCTGACCCTGCGAGCTGCTAAGCACCTGCAACTCCTCTCAGGCTGAAGCCTATTGTTATCAGTGGGGCATATCTGTTGTGGACGGATGGTTGTTCAGGAGCCTAACTTTGTAGGGCCCATAGCTGTAATGCAACGCTCTCCCTAGAATGGAGTTTGACCTCCCTGTGTTAATAGCCCCTCACCTACACTATATTTGGATGAGGTTTTCTCTTTCCAGAGTGGGAAGATACACACTCACTTTGTTTTTTCCCCATTTTTGTAGATGATTGCAGTAAGCAGTCCAGGTGGTTGCTCACCTCACAGTGCATTAGCAGCAGGCACATTTCACAATACCACGTTCCATGGATCACCAGAGATGTAAAACGCTGTCTTTGTTTAAGCGCGCAGGAGGCGGCCACAGTTGTGGCTTGACATTATACTTGCCTTCCGTTAGAGAATGTGTGAGAAACTGGAGATTTCCCACCCCAGCCCATGAATATTAGATAAAAAACAGAGATAAACAGGAGAGGATTAATGATTATACAAGTATTGCATTTCACAAAAGCTGGGATCCCAAGTCACTTCTCCCTCTAGCACAAAGCAATACGTCCCAGAGCTCAGAGACACAATGAAACTCAATGGGACTGGAAGGCACTCAGCAACTGGTAGGAGTTGGCCCTAGGGAAGAACAGGAGACTGGATCTCTGTATGAGCTTCTTAAACACAGTCACTGTTTCTGCATTTCTTGAGTGAAGCATGCATATGCCAGACAGTATAATTTTTAATTTTCTGTAGGCCACTTTTTTATTCTGTCAAATAGGTTTTTATGGCAGTTGTTCCGTATGAAATCCAGAGGAAACATTCTGATGTTAAACACTCAAGAAAGTAAAATTAAAGGAACACTAGTTGGGAAAAATGTTGTTTAAATGGATAGTGTTGTAAATAACATGGGATGTTCATGTACCAGAGACATGAAAGGGGGGAAAGGAGAGGGGAGAACCTCAGTGCTTTGACTCTATAAATAGTGAAAACTGATTATATGCATTTAGCCAGTTGTTCCTGTTTGTGTGGGATATCTCAGGAGTGAAAAATATTAAAAAGCCAAGCAAAGGGGGGAAAAAAAAAAAAAAAAAAAAAGAGGAAAACCTGATTGTAACACCACACTCATGGTCGTGGATTGGAAACATTGTCAGGGTGACTTAGGGGCAGGTGTAGTTTTTGAAGCTACTTTTAAACTCACTTTTTACAGCTGACCAGATTTCAAGTTGATGGTCTCCTTTTAAGGATCAGTTAACTTGCTTGTTGTTGTGCAATCTGGCTCCTTTACATTCAGTATAGTTAGTGAAAACAAACTAACTATTTACCATACTAGTCTTGCTATTTCCATTGCAAGACTTATACACTCTACATAATGTTTACTAGTACAGAGAAGAGTTGCAATTGCTTAACAACAGACAAAGTAAGATGTGTGTGTTTATATAAACACAACAAGGAGTCTGGTGGCACCTTAAAGACTAACAGATTTATTTGGGCATAAACTTTCGTGGGTAAAAAAACTCACTTCTTCAGATGCATAGAGTGAAAGTTACAGATGCAGGCATTATATAATGACACATGGAGAGCAGGGAGTTACTTCGCAAGTGGAGAACCAGTGTTGACAGGGCCAATTCAATCAGGGTGGATGTAGTCCACTCCCAATAATAGATGAGGAGGTGTCAATTCCAGGAGAGGAAAAGCTGCTTCTGTAATGAGCCAGCCAGTCCCTATTCAAGCCCAGATTAATGGTGTTAAATTTGCAAATGAATTTTAGTTCTGCTGTTTTTCTTTGAAGTCTGTTTCTGAAGTTTTTTTGTTCAAGGATAGTGACTTTTAAATCTGTAATAGAATGACCAGGGAGATTGAAGTGTTCACTTACTGGCTTTTGTATGTTACCATTCCTGATGTCCGATTTGTGTCCATTTATTCTTTTACGGCGGGACTGTCTGGTTTGGCCAATGTACATGGCAGAGGGGCATTGCTGGCACATGATGGCATATATAACATTAGTGGATGTGCAGGTGAATGATCCCTTGATGGTGTGGCTGATGTGGTTGGGTCCTCTGATGGTGTCGCCAGAGTAGATATTGGGACAGAGTAGGCAACGAGGTTTGCTACAGGGATTGGTTCCTGGGTTGGTATTTCTGTGGTGTGGTGTGTAGTTGCTGGTGAGTATTTGCTTCAGGTTGGGGGGTTGTCTGTAAGCGAGGACTGGCCTGCCTCCCAAGGTCTGTGAGAGTGAGGGATCATTTTTCAGGATAGGTTGTAGATTGTGGATAATGTGCTGGAGAGGTTTTAGCTGGGGGCTGTATGTGATGGCCAGTGGTGTTCTGTTATTGTCCTTGTTGGGCCTGTCCTGTAGTAGGTGATTTCTGGGTACCCGTCTTGCTCTGTCAATCTGTTTCCTCACATCCCCAGGTGGGTATTTTAGTTTTAAGAATGCTCGATAAAGCTCTTGTAGGTGTTTGTCTCTGTCTGAGGGGTTGGAGCAAATTTGGTTGTATCTTAGGGCTTGGCTGTAGACAATGGATCATGTGATGTGTCTTGGATGGAAGCTAGAGGCATGTAGGTACGTATAGCGGTCAGTAGGTTTCCGGTATAGGGTGGTGTTTATGTGACCATCACTTATTTGCACTGAAGTGTCCAGGAAGTGGATCTCTTGTGTGGACTGGTCCAGGCTGAGGTTGATAGTGGGGTGGAAACTGTTGAAGTCCAGGTGGAATTCTTCAAGGGCTTCCTTTCCGTGGGTCCATATGATGAAGATGTCATCAATGTAGCGCAAGTGTTTATAAAGACAACTTGAAATCCATCCAATTAGAGTAAACGTGCCAAAGTTGAAATTTACAATGGGTTTTCTTAATGACTGTGAAGGAGTTGCATGTTCCAGCTGTGATCACCATCAGTAGCTGAAGCAGTGTCTCATTTGGCTTTTGACTGTTTTGACAATTTCCAATAAAGCATAAAAATAGTCACCCTGAGTTGTCCCCTCATGATATGCATACAGATATTTGTAACATTTTATTTTTTAACCTTTTGGGACAATCCTAGCACATAATAAAACTGCCTGCTTTATTGTATCCTTTCCAGTATTTACATGATAGAAAAGTTTGTGCAGATCAAATTATTCAAAGCCAAATAGGCACGTATCATTGATTTGCCTCGAAGAGCAAATAAAGCAGCACTATGCGAGCAGCATAACTTCCCTTGGACCACTAGATGGCGTTCGCTTTTTAAAAAGTTACCAACGCTCAAGTAAGTAATTGACTATCAAATTTTCCAAACATGAAGAAGAGCTCAGTAGAGCTCAAAAGCTTGTCTTTTCCACCAACAGAAGTTGGTCCAGTAAAAGATAGTCTCTCACCCAGCTCTCTTACATTAACTTAAAGATATATACAATGTATATCTGAGACCTGACCTCTTCCTACTGAACAGCACAATTGATCTAAATGAGAACAATACTCAAGTTCTGTTTTCTTACAATCATAGGACTGGAAGAGACTCAAGGCAGGACTAAGTATTATCTAGACCAGGGGTCGGCAACGTTCGGCACGTGGCTCGCCAAGATAAGCACCCTAGCGGGCCGGGCCAGTTTATTTACCTGCTGACGCAGCAGGTTCGGCCGATTGCGGCCCCCACTTGCCGCGGTTCGCCGTCCTGGACCAATTGGGGCGGTGGGAAGCCGCGGCCAGCACATCCCTCAGCCCGTGCCACTTCCCGCCGCCCCCATTGGCTCAGGACGGCGAACCGCAGCGAGTGGGGGCCGCGATCGGCCGAACCTGCCACATCAGCAGGTAAATAAACTGGGTCGGCCCACCAGGGTGCTTACCCTGGCGAGCCGAACGTTGCCGACCCCTGATCTAGACCATCCCTGACCATTTTCTTGACTTGTAGTTGGCCGACTCTGAGCCTGGGCTCGGTGGAGTCTCTTTGGGTACATCTATACTGCAATAAAAGAGCCACAGCACGGCCATCGCTGGCCCAGGTCAGTTGACTTGGGTTCAGGGGGACTAAAGACAGCAGTGTAGATGTTTGGGCTCCCTGTGAGCCCGAGTCCCCATGAGCCCAAGTCAGCTGACCCAGGCTTTGAGACTTGGCACTGCAGGTTTTTTTTTAATGGCATTGTAGACATACCCTTTGGGTCTCCTGTCCCTTTGCCCTGTACAGGAGCCCCCACTCCTGGGCAAGCTTTCTTTCCCTGGCAGGAGTTCAGTTCTCTCCCGAGGTCCTTTCTGAGTCCAATTACTTCTAGTCCCTGGCTGCATGCCACAGGGCACTGGCTAGGAGCAGCCTTCCGGGGCGCCTGCTCCATGTCAGGGTGGTAGTGTCCATCTGTCCCCAAAAAAGGAGGGCAGAGGAAGGAAAAGCTAGCCCTGGCCTCAGGCTGGGCTTACCTTGCTCCTGGAGCTCAACAGCAGTTCCTAGCAGCCTCACCTCCTGGGCAAACTCTCTTACCTCCTCCCCCCAACTCCTTAGCAAGTTTCACTTGTTTAAGCTTCCCTTCTCCAGGCAGAGCATGTTCACCTAATTGTTGCTTCCTGAGTGCAGACATGCTCATTTGTCTTTCCATGAATGGGATGAGGGCATAACCTATGACAGACCTCATACACTTAGTAATACATGGGATAATGCAGAAAAGTGTCAAAGCACAACAGGCTAAAATGAAACAATTCGGATTTGGTAATCTGTCACTCTTGGTTTATTTATAAGGGACATGTCAAGGGACCATATGAGGGTTTTGGCCAAAATAGATTATAAATTGCAATTTCTATGATCTTGGGAGAAGCAGCTCCCTTCCTATACAGTGTAATTTAATTCACGGTCTTTCAGAAATAATTTTTGGTATCAAAATCCTAATTCTAGAAGATCCATTTAGAAGCTAGAACTAAGCACTTTTCTTTAGCTGGCAGCAGATGTGTTGATGCCAACAAATTTGTGCACGCACAAATGTTATTATTCTCGCTGCATAATTATTTGCTCTCCAAAGAGACCCTAGCATGTCAACAGGTCCAAAATGTATGCTACTTTACTGTAAGAAATAAAGAAAGTAAATATATATGGAAATACCTAACTGAAATTATCCAGGCAAGATGCTTTGGATTAGCTACTCTCTCTCTCACCCCTCTCTGATTTTAATCTCTCTTTTACTTCCATACAGCAAATAGTGTAATACTAAGTGAACTAAATAGATATTTTCTCAAAGAGAAAATTTGACCAATAAACACAAAGCCAACAAAGACTTGTTAGCAGTATGAACCCGACGCTGTCAGTAAATTTGATTTCATTCTACAGTACTTTAAAAATCTAATCCAACGATCTTGACTACATAGTAGGCAAGAGCAAGATAAATTTTCCTTTCTTGCCTGTGTAGTATTGCCCAGATCTAGAAAGAACAGAGACCAGCATAGTTTTACATTTGATGATGGCATAAGGTAGTGTACTCACCACCCATTGCATCCCTTTGTGTTAGGGTGCAATACTGTAGGGGGCCCTCATCTCTAGTACCTCCTGCAGGCCACCTGCCTCTCACCAGGTCTTCTGTGGCTTAGACCTCAACCAAGTCACAAAGTTCAACCCCTTTCCAGGTTAAGGAAAGGTCTAAATTGAAACATCACAAGACATCCCAACACATGAGAGCCTTCCACCCCCTTGGGCTATTCTTCCACTCAGCCTTTGGTGTCACTCTTCCACCCGACCCTGGGCTCAATCCTCCTTCTGGTGGCGTACATGCCCCTTCTTCAGAGACTGGTAGGTGAACCCAGGCCCACCCTCTGCTCTGGGCTCCAACCCAGGGACCCTGTATTAAGCAGCTTAGTCTACTTCTTCAGATGTGCTACTGTTTCCCCAGGCTGCTTCTTACATCCAAGCTCCCTTGTGCTACTTCCCCACAGTTTGTGCTTAACACAACCTCCCCTTAGTTCTCAGGCCTCTGGCTTCTCCCTCAACCCTCCTAGCTTCTCCTTGCTGTGCTGAACTCACCACTCTTCCACCTATCCTGCACTAACCTACATTCTACTGGTTTTTCAGCATATAAAAGCCTCTGCATTTCCTGAGCTCCCTTATAAGGGAAGGCGCCTAGTGATCATTGCCAACCTCTGCCCCCAGGCAGCAATCAATCACAGGTGCACTGATTGGCTTTTAACCCCTTTGCCTAACAGGTGATAGGAATAAGCCTCATTACAGGTGAGCTCCCAAATAAGTCCATTTGTTAGGACAAATCAACCTTTCCATGGGCATTACAGTAGTGGAAGCCAAATAAGTGCCTAGCTAGGCAGATGGATATGAGGAAATCCCTTTAGAAGGGACTAGAAATTCTGAGTTTCAGCATGCAGAGTTTCTATGTGATCATAGGGTCTGCGGCAGAATTTATGAATATCTAGACAGGGTAAACCTTAAAAGGCCCTTGTCCACATAGAAGCAGTGCTGTATTCCCTCTGGATTCTTGCATTTGCTGAACTAACATGTTTTTAAGTATTAGTTGTCCAATGAAGAGCCCGTCCTGCAGCACCTGCACAGACAAGCCTCGCATTGCCTTAGTAGGACTATTAAGAGCAGTCCGCGTTCTAATAAAAATAACCAGTTTTTGATTATGTATGCCATGTTGTAGCTGTGTCAGTCCCAGGATATTACGGAGATGAGGTGGGTGATGTAATATCTTTTATCCAAGGAGAAGGTCCAGGATATCTACCTTAACACACCCAAACCTGCCTTTACCAAACAAGGATATTCCACCAGAGAAGTTGATCACATCATGGAATCGGCCACCCAAATACGCTGAGAGAACCTGCTTCAATACAGAAATAAAACCCTCTCCAACCACACACCCCTTGTTGTCACCTACCATCCCACGCTAGAACTCATATGAGGTATCATCAACAACTACAACCCATACTCGATGGCGACTGCTGAAAGAATTTTTTCGTGAACTCCCTCTTCTGGCCTTCAAACAACCCCCCCAACTTCTCCAAGCTCATCATCAGAAGCAAGCTCCCCACCAATTTAAAGCGGCACCAGATCCTGCCAGAACAACAGATGCAAAACCTGCAGACATCTCTTCACTGCTACAATGATCAACATCCCCCACAACACACCTTTCAAGTTCTAGGAGACTTACACTGGCCTATCACAACATGTGGTATACATCATCCAGTGCACTAAATGCCCCAATAGCAACTATGTGGGTGAAACCAGACAATCATTACACTCTCAGATGAAATCACACAGGAAAATGATAAAAGACAAAAACTCCCTATCACCTCTGGGTGAACACTTTTCATAAAGCTATCACTCTACATCTGACCTATTGGTCCTCATCCTCAAAGGAAACCTTCACAACACTTTCAAAAGATGAGCCTGTGAGCGTAAATTCATTACTAGACACTAAAAATCATGGTCTTAATAAAGACACTGGATTTATAGCTTATTATAACAATCTGTAACCCACTAAACCCCTTTCCCCCCCACCCCACCCCCGTTTTGTCCTTTGACTACAGGGGTGTTAACCAGTCACTTCACCTTGAATGGTTCCTTAGAATATATGCTAACTACTTATGCTAAACTATCTCTTAGATCATGTATTAGCTGTGACACCATAAGTACCTTTCCCAGATCTAAGAAAGAGCTCTATATAATTCAAAAACTTCTCTTTCTCACCAACAGAAGTTGGTCCAATAAAACATATGCCCTCACTTACCTTGTCGCTCCAATTCTTGATTAGGCATTTTTTGTAATTACCCCTGCATAATAAAATACATTTGTTATTAGTAACATTTGTCAGACACCCCAAAATATAAATGAACATATAAGGAAGATTTAAAAAAAAAAAAAAGAATCAATGATCAAAATATAAAATGTGGGAAACAGTTGTCCTGCCTGATACATGTGCATTACTATATCTGGGGAGGTTCCCAGTTATACAGGGCAACAGAATAATAATTAGTATGAATACTGAAATATTAACAAAGACACTTTGACAGCTACATTTGATGGACAATTTAAAGATTCCACAGCTCCACCAATGAAATGCAGATTACACGCCAGGTGACTACGACTTTTCCTTAACCAAAGCAGTGCCTATAAGAACATGCCCATTTCCTTGTGACAACAATTAAATATTAGTGTATGGTTTTCACTGAACAAGATAAATGGTTCAGCCTGCTTCCTGACAACTGCAAACAAATATAGCATGAGCAAAGGTTGGCACCACACCCAGTTACCCATTTGTTTTCTTATTAGTTAGTCTGGTTAGATTTGAACAGATTGTAATGCATGTTCTTTTAGAGCATATAGAATAGTGATCACAATACACATACTGAAGAGACTGATAATACTGTCCGGGCAAGTGTCTTTAGAAAGCAGATGCTATTATACCTTACTTATCCTAAAGGGCTTGGTCCTAGTCTGTTGATGTCACAACATAGTATTTAAGATATTAAACAAGAAAAAGCAATAGTGAAAGCAGGAAAATCCTAGTCTGAGCTGGAAACTTTGTTGGGTAGGGTTCCTGTATATCAAAATATTTTCCAAACTATTTGGCCATTTGCAATAAGTTATGATAACTGTATTGTTCTCTGCTGTGTATGTAATCTCATTGCATTCCCGCTCACTGGCTTTTGGGATTCAATAAGAAAGTTAACCCTCTGGATGCACCCTCCTAAGCAATCATTTGGCTGTCAGCCAAGACACTCCTGCCTTCTGGAGGTAAAATGGGGAGGAACCAGTGCCTGAATCAATCAATCAGTCCAATCACTGAGTGTTACCACTGAGTTGCTCTTCAGCAGATGCCAGCAAATTAACTCATTAGGAACCAAAAGTAACCATGTATAGTGATGCCTGGAACCAGGGCCTACAGCAGAGCCAGTCTCCAGGCAACCTGATGGGTGCAAGTTGGCTTGTGGTAGGCTGCCTGATTGGCTACACTGCCAGATTGGTGAAGAGTCAGGAGACTGGCTCTTAAGCCCAGCAGCAGCAGTTCACCAGCTGCTGAAACAGCTTCTGTGCCAGTATGTGCCCTGCCCCACTCTAGGTAACCCAGCTGTTAGCCTTAGCTCTGACTTCCAACCTTGGCGCTGACATCAGGCCTGTAAGGATTTGTCAACGCAGCAACTAGAGACCCGCGGCTGGCCCATGCCAGCCGACTCGGGCTTGCAGGGCTGGGGCTGTTTAGGTAGTGCTAGCCCATTGGAGGCCCTAAGCAGGAATTTTTTTGGGAGCCTCAACACATAATACAAAGTGAATAGGGAGTCCCCTTGTGCTGCTTGGGGGCCTAAGCAATGGCTTAGTCTGCTTATGTCTAGCACCAGCTCTGGCTGTTTCATTGCTATGTAGATGTCTGGGCTCAGCCTGGTGCCCAGCTCTAGTACCCTGTGCGGTTGGCGGGTTCCAGAGCTCAGGTTCCAGCCCGAGCCTGGAAGTCTACACAACAATGAAACAACTCCACAGCCCAAACCCTGTAAGCCCGAGTCAGGTGTACAGGCCAGCTGCAGGTTTTTCCTTGCTGTGTAGACATACCTAGCTCTGACCCCCGGCGCCTATTCCTAGCCACAGACCCTGCTCCAACCACTAGGCAAGACTCCCCACATCCATCTCTGGCAAGTGGAACCTACTTGTAGGGCCAAATCCTTAGGGCATGGAGGAATCTGTGTTCAGGGGTGGTGATGGAAGGACTCCTTCCCCTAGCCAGTGCAGCCGGAGGACTGCAGTAGTCTCTCCATTGGCTGTGTCCTACCCTGCACAAGGGAATGGCCAGTGGATCTGCATGGTTCTCTCCCCACACACCTTATGTCCCTCCGATGGAAGAAGCCCCCAAGAAACATGTGTCCAACAGTATCCCAGGGATACAGACTCCTGGGCAGGATCTTCACTACAGCTGGTCAGCATGTATCAAATTCATCTTTTTTCTAATTGAAAAATGACCCCCCCAAAAAATTAAGACTTTGTTTTTTTACTTTTTCAAAAATTACCATTTTTGATTAAATCTAAAAAGGAACTTTGGGGGGATTTCATTCCCCATCCCTCTTCTTTTCTCCCTTTCTCAGTGGAAAAATGGAAAAAGGAAAACGGTGGGGAAGGGGGGGGGGATTTCAAAGCCAATAAACATTTCTGCTAAAAATTCGAAATAAACCAAAAAAAGTTCCTTTTGGAACCCTGTGGAATGAAAAGGATTTCACAGCAGTTGGTGAAATATCATTTACCCACCCCTACCACCTACAGGTGCCCCCTCTGGTCCGGAGTTACACTGCTGCCTACTGGGCATGTCACGACTATGGGCAGGTTTTGCCTGACAGTGAAGCAGAATGAAGGACTCAGATTGACTCAGGCTCAGATCCTCAAAGGTGTTTAGGTGCCTAACACCCACTGATTTCACAGCACCTGAATAACTTTGAGCACCTGGGTCTCAGTGTTTCTCCATGTGCAAATTGCAATCTTGGTTATAGTGATCCTGCACTGATTGTGGAGATGTCATGTTGCATTCAGAATACTCCTATTCAAACACACATACTAAAAATACCCTCAGATCTGTGTTTATTAGGGGCCTAGGCCTGCATTCTCCAGGCAGCCAGGAGTCCCAAGAGTTATTTTGGACTGTCTCAGTGACAGTGGATTTTTCCAGTCAAATCCACCTGTTGTTCCTCTCCACTTTCTCATGTTAGGAAGCTCTGAACCCAAACAGAAATTCTTCCTCCTCAGCTGAATTTATTTCACACAACTAAAGAGCCCTGTGGCACAGGTATTGTGGGGTTAACAGCTGATTCTGGCTGCGTGAGACTACCTTGTCCCTGACCTCTCCAGGCTGTAATAAAGGAACAAGGGGCCCAAGACCCGAAGAAATCACCGTTGTCCCTTAAGCAGTTATAGCACTGCCTCAGTGACACTTGCTCTGTGCACCTGTCAGTGAGTATCAGCTCTTCACTTTGGCTGTCTCCTTTTCACGGTCATCTGGTCTAAGTGCTGGATCGCAGGGGTATGTGGCCATTTCCAACATTTCTGGAAGATCCAGACACTTTGGTAAAATCTTACAGCGCTCACTGTGTAAATACACAATATTTTGGAATGTAATAAATTCTACATGTGGTTAAGCCTCTGATCTGGGATTCAAGAGATCTGGCTTCAAATCCTGGCTCTGCCACGGATTCCTTTTGCCACCTTAGACAAGTTAATTTGCTGTATCTCTTCTGCCGTATCTGTTAAAAGGGTGATAATATAATAACTTCCTTTGTCTAATTAGTCTGGAAGCTCTTTGAGCCAGATACTCTTACCATGTGAATCTACATTGTCTAGCACAAGGGTTTGTTGATCTCAGTTGGGGCCCCTAGGCGCTGCTGTAATAGAAATAATTAAAGCCATAACGATATAGAATAATTCTGGACTATCTTCTCCATAATTATATACAGTATCTGTTCAATGATCTTTTGTACTTTGCTGTTTGCATAATTTATTGTCTGTACTATAAGCGTAGGAGGGTCTTCCCCCCTGCTTCTGCCCCTAATCAAGGGCCACCCGTAATCCCAGCCCACATAGGATCTGGCCCACTAGCTATGAGGTGTCAAGCACCATTGAGAGATATAATGTGCCCTCACCCCTCACTGGCTTGACTAGGAGTTGATGAGAGTTGGCCACGTGTTGTATGTAGTATGTATACAACTACATACAGACGGCACAAGGGTGGTGCTAGAGTTCCTCAGATTAGACAGGGAAACAATGGGGCTATGGACCCACTTTCCTGCCACATCAGCCAGCAGTGCTGGGAGTGCACCCTGAACTCTCGTAGCAGTAGTCATGGTCCTGGAGGTAGGATACCTGCCCTAGGACCTCCTGTCAGGGTGATGTCCTTCTGCATTATTCCCAGTGCACCTCATGGTCTCACAGACTCAATGCGGCCTTATATTGTCATCTACATAATACTGAGTAACTTCTCTCCCTCATTCTTGAAGACTGTAGTATTATAATTTTTCAATAACAATTTTGCACAATTTTGCATTTTTACATGCCTCTTGTTTAAACATACTCTCTATTTAAGTGAGAGCAACAGTTAGTAGAACAAACGTACTTATGACAAAGCAACAAGAACTAGAGCCTCAACATTTCCAACTTAGATTACATGGCCACATTATGTGATCAACAGAACCTAATGATCCAGAGACACAACTAGCAGATACCACAATTGTTTGCATTTTCAAGGACAACTATTCAAATAACAGGATCAATATTTTTACCCCTCTTAGCCTATACAGCCCCTTTTGATACTGCTGACCATTATGTGTTGATTATCTGGGCCCTAGCTGGAGTTGGCAGAACTGCTTTTTGATGGGTCTTTCCTGGAAAGGACATCACACACAATGGTGATGGTCACAGTCTCCTCAGAATCTCCCTTGTTGAGTTCCATCTTGTGCAACATGCTGTTCTCTGTGGAAATGAAACTGCTAGGGAATATTTTAAAGGGAAATGAGCTGAGGTAGCCTCACACTTTGCTCAATGCCTGCTTTACAGTTGACTTTTTGTAGAGCAAGTTGCACGATTAGCGTCTTTATTTGGTTAAGGAATGATTGGCCAGCTCAAGCTAGATAGGACAAATGGATTTTGTGGGCACTGAGAAGAGCTGAGAGGGTGAGGAAAACACCATGGAGACAAGCTTGGTGTTTGAATTACTCTGGCTTTGCCTTTCACCGTGCAAACCGCTGCTGGGGACAGTTTCTAGAGTAGCTGTTGTCTCCGGGTTCTTCACAAGGTTTGCCCATTGCTCTTTACTGCAGACCTTGCAATGGTCATTCATGGCTTCATCCTCAGCAAGCTAGATTGCTGCCTTCTTCATAGTTACTTTGGAATGGACCAAGTTCCACCAGGCTACAGATATTTTTTTTTAATTCCCAGAAGAGGATTCCTTTGGGTCCCCCTAGAAGCTGTGCTTTACCTTCCCATTCTACTCTCCCTTTGGGCAGATGGGATAGTACTAAGCTATATCTTCAATAAACTTGTCGAGGGGCTGATTCTCAGCTGGTGTACATTGGCATAGCTCCATGGCAGGGATCTGGCTCATTCAGTATTTTCCAGGAACAACATGTAAATATTTCTAGCAAATAGTATCTTAATATAAGTTTGTTTGCCCTATTATGCTGCCTTCCTCCAATGAGGAAAAAAAGAACAGAGACCTTACTGCTTAAATTCTCCTCTGCAAGAACACTTACAGACCTGGGACACTGGGTACAGGGAGGATAGTTTTTAAGCCCTCTCCCCCCCCCCCCCCACACACACAGTTAAAGTATTGGCAGTACATCATTATCCATGGGGAGAGATCTGAATCCAGCTCTTGGGATGAGAGACATTAAGGGATTGGACAAATTAAAGATGTCAATTAATTTTCATTTGGCTTTTGGTCTTTTTGTTTTCATACAAACTTCCTGCTGTTGTTACACCCTGACAGATCAAGGCATGTCAATTGGATTGTCAGTAAAATTATAGGAATCTTGCATTCACTGAGGATATAGACTCTTTTGTAAGTTACTGTAACTCTTCATTTTCAATGTTATTTTTATGATGCAGCTTATTCCAAATGCAGCAGTTTTCATTGTTACAAGCATTCAGTTATCCCAGCCTATCACTCCTATTTTAAACTCTTTGTACTGGATTCCTGAATAGTTCATATTAATATTAAAGTCTTCTTAGTTACAGTATTTCCAAGGACCTGAATGGTTGTGGACTGGCATACCTGACCATGTTCCTTGAATGCTTTATGAAGCAGCAAGCTGTTTAGTTTTGTCCTGAAAGCAATCTTGAGACACTAGGAGCCAGTGTGACTAAGGGATTTAGGTACCCAATTGAAAACCTACAGTAGTGGGGTGTCAAACACCCTTAAGTGCCTTTGAAAATTCTACCCTAGAACTTTTCTAATTGTGATCCTCAGTTTTGGACTGTGCAGAATACAAAGTCTGCATTGACTTTCAAAGCAAGGGTTTTTAATTGTTTGTTTGTTTTTAATTGCAGTTTTAAATTATTTTAGAGCCCTGTTAAATTTAATTGTACAGTACCCTGCCTAGGACCTGTATGCTGTCACGTTATTTATTTTTATATATTTTTATCCCATTTTATTTTATGGTGTTTGTAGCAATGCAAATTTCATTTGTTTTCTGTGAACTACTCCTTTAAATTTGAATTCTTTCTACTAAGTGCTCGGAGCACGGAGCTGTGAGACAATTCTAGACAGAAAATTTTATAGAGGGAAAGACTCACACTGTGCTCTCTCTCTCTGTCCCCTGAGACATTTTTTTTTCTTAATCTAAAATTAAGCATCTGGACTGAAAGCACATAGTGCTACTTTGTGTGTGGAAAATATAACTCAAAGGATACCAAAGCACTATATATGCAGGAGTCATTCACCAGCTAATGCAATGCAGCCACTTCTAGAGTGGAACACAGCAACTTTGTAACTGTATGCAGCAAGAGAACAAAACCATTTCAGTTAGGAGGTGAAGAAAAATACTAATCCTAACTGCAGTTCAGGAGAATTTAGGTAAGCAGAATGTAATTACCAAAATTATAGTTTGATCAGAACATTGGGGGCTTGACATTATATTTGCTGGAAATAGTGCATGGAGATCTTGAATGACCCTCTGTCATCCAACAGATACATTTAACAATGATGAGCAAATGAGAAATCCCTCAGAGCGAGAGAAATTGATTTTACCTGTCAGCCAAGACACAATAGCCTATATCTTCAAGAGCAACTCAAGACTTTGATGCCCAACTTGGGGCACTTTAAAGGGGCCTGATTTTCACAAAGTGCTGAGCAGCCCCCTCTGAAAATCAGGCCCCTTCAGTTCAAAGTACCTTATTTTGGCCACTGTCGCAGGATGACAGGACCATTTAAGAGAGAGCAGGGTCCACTGCAGCAGGTCCTGGTGCACAACTGGCTTCAGGGAAGGTATCTGTGCCTTATAAAGGGTGAGACATCTGCATGTGGGTGGCAGATGCCTGGAGGTACTTCTGGGAGTAAAGAAGACACCAGTGAGGAAGGAGTGTGAAAAAGGCCAAGAGATATTGGGAGGAAGACCCTCAGGGAGGGCAAGTTGGGCACATCTGAAACTGGGATGAAGGGTTTGTAAGTTTTTCTCTTTTGAAAGACTTTGTGCAGGGCTTAATAAACTGGACTCCAGAAGGGGGAATGGTTTGAATATCTGGACTGTGTGGACATTGTAAGGGATCCTGAATGAAAGGGAGACTGAGGCAGCCCTCCGCAGAGCCACATTTAGCCAGAAGGGTGCTGCAGGGAAATCATGCCCATTGATAGAACCTAGAAATTGAGGCACCTAAAATTGCTAGTCACTTTTGGCCAAGTGCTGCAATAGCACAGTGCCCCCTAGTACCATGCTCTAGGGTGGTTTCAGTGCTGACATTTGCTCTCTGATTTCTCTGAGGCACATCCTCTCCAGTTACTGGCAAGTCATGACCCTGCTTAGCTTGCAAAAGATGACAAGATCGCAGCTGGAGTGATATGGCTGAATCATACTAGCTTTATCTTTGTTTCCTCTTTCACCTTTTCCACACTGCCATCTTCATTCTCCCTATATGCTGCTTACAATCTCACAATAGGTCAGACAGCTTGGGCTGAAAATTTGGCCATGCACATTTTTGGAAAGTGGCACGTTGGTGCCATCTTCTAGGCCCGCTTGTTAAAACAACATATCAACTGATATTCTAGATGAGTCAAAACATACATTTTCAGAACTGGAAGCTGACAGCTAAGTGACAGTATAGTAAAGCCCACCTTTGTTCCAGCCTTACCTTCAGCTTATTCACTTCCACAACCACTATCCTTAAATTGCATAATGAGAAATTGACACAGTATTGTGGGTACCAGGGCCTCATGGAGAGAAATAATCCAAACACACAGACAGAAAATGCCTTTTCCCATGTCTTGTTTTCTAATGGAAGAGCATACACCCCTTTAGCAAATTACATGGAGTTCTCTTCTACAAAAACAAAACAAAAAGAGAGGTGTAATGTTTGTTTACCTCACAGGGGGATTGTAAGCCTGAACTAATGTTTGTAAAGCACTTGAAGAGCCCCAGCTGAAAGGTGCTATGTAGATGAAAAGTATTGTTGCTCTTTAGTAGAGATGTGCCTCAATTAAATCTAGATAAAAAATGCATCTCTCTATAATTGGCCAAACCAGAGCTCTGCTTCTAAGTACTCCCAAACTTGGGAGCTCAAAAATATGGATCCAGATCTGAGCCTTCCCATATTGAGTTGTTTGGAGTCACCTTTTCTAGAGATACATTTAAACTATGAACTCTAAAGTGAACCAGGCCCCAAATTTTGGTTTAGGCCGATCCCTACGCTTTAGTGTGTTCTATATTCATTCCTTTTAAAATCAGGCCAATTTTTAACAAGAGACCTAGAATTGGATCCTCAACTCAGGATCTGATGACACATCTGAGATGCTAGCACCTAGACTTTGGCTTGACCTTTATTACCATAGTAATAACATGATGTATCAATATACCAGTGCTGCTGCTTAATTGCTGATTGAGTGCAGATAATAAGCAAATCATGCTACTTTACAATAGCTCTCCTGCAATGTTTGCCATATAATGACACACTGCACACAACTTTTATGGAATGTTCATAAAACAGTGCCCAGAGATATCCATTACTGGGTGGATAAACCCCCAAGCTCAATTTGTTAAACTGCCAAAAAAAAAAAAAAAAAAAAAAAACAGATTTGCAGTGCATGTCATTGTGACCTACCGCATTCAACTGTAACTTGGCACCTATTTGCATAAGGAGTATTTCATATTTCTGTGTGGCATCAATTTTGTTTCCTCCCCTCCCCCATATTTACAAGATGTGGCTGCTGGGAGAACCTAACTTTTGAATGTAATGACTTTCTGTGCATTTAAAATCTCAATCATCACATTAGCATGGTGTTTTCTCTTTGAACTCTTTCTTCTAATTTTTTTTTAAAGAAGAAGAATCAAGAGAAGAAAAAGAAAATACTGATAAATATCCCAGTGCCTGTCTTTGAATGTACAGCCTTCAGTCACACACTCAAATGTGTGCTCATTTAAACGCATGACCTGGTGACTGCACATTCACATAAAGTAGGTTGTTGGACCATGCAATCTTGTGGCCTAATGATATCATATATTCCAAGAAACACAAAGTGGTATAAGGGATCTGCACCGATGACAACTCATTTTCTAGAAGTACCAGGAAATCTAGATTCTCTGAGGAGAGAACGGTAAAAGAAAATAGTGTCGATTTCAGGGTGAAATTTTCAAAGGTGCTCATAGAATTTTCAAAAGTGCTCCACTCTGCTTCTGTGAAAATCAGTGGGAGTTTTACCATTGACTTCAAAATGAATGCTTGTTTCAATGATTAGACATGGCGAATAGGATTTTCAGAAGTGCTCAGCATTGGCCTAACTCTGCTCACCTAGAATTATTGGTAAAACTCCACCCCACAGATTTTCAAAAACCAGAGAACAACTGCGCAGGAAGAACGATTTTCTCCAACAGCTTTTCTCAACTGGGAAATAAAACATCCTGTCACCTACCGGCTGAGAATCAGAATCAACTTTATTGTAGTCCAAGTATTCCTTAGAATCCCAATATAGGAGTTGACTTCAGTGAGAACTGGTTCAGGCTCATAATGCATATGCAATAAAGCACATAGTGAGTCTCCGCTCAGCACACCGTATTGTTGACAATTTGCTTTAGCCTCAGCAAATCAGATTGCCTGCGTCCATCAAAGAGTGTAAAGGCCATATCTAAATATGTATGTACAAAGCTGTGTTTTATAACAGATGTTGTACTTTTGAAGACATTTGGTTATGTCTTGTACCTCACCAGTGTGCTTATACCTACCACACTTGTAAATACTTCACAGCACATTATGTCTTATTCTTTAACTGCTGTTGTTCCTACTCATTGAACCCTTTAGCACTGATACAATTAATAGCTAACATTCTACGGTGTTCAGAACGTTCCAAGCAAGTGCATGAAGAATATACTGAGGAGTTAGCTTTCTTCATGTTTTGGGTTGGGGTGGAGGGAATTCTTTCTAAAGATTTCTGATCTCCATTGCAGGTGGTTTCTCTGAAGACTTCAGATTCTGTCATTTTGCTGATCAGGAGGCTGCATAATGTATATCACTATTGTCTTGTGGGAACAGCTGTTCTACTGGAAATAGATCTGAAGACATATATCCTTGTGTGTATTGAGGAATATCCTTGATTACGTACACCAAAACTTTATATCAAGCAAAAAAAAAAAAAATGGTTCTCAGTAAGTGAAACATATGCTATTCAAATATCTGAACTGACTTAAAAAAACCCTGGGGAGAAATTCACACCATTGAAAGAATCGAAACTAGGGGACCTATAACCTAAACATTAGGAATCTACAATAGAACTGAACAGAGGGTAATAGTGAACACACACAATGAAATCAGCTACCAGGGAACGTGAATGAAACAAAGGGTATAAATGAGTTCAGTGCCCACCTAGATTTGGGGGAAGTGGGGTCCAAAACCAGATCAACATATTGGGTGGGATGGAAGGCCAGTTACTGTTTTTAAAAGGTCTCATGCTCTTAATATTTTGGCATGGTAAAACTCATTCATATTAATGACTCAAGCGCCAAGTTAAATAATCTTCATATGAAATCCCTGTATGTGAAAGCTAACAAAATCAATGAGCCTAGGCATGCCCCTTATTGAGCTATTTTACCATGCTTTTGATTTTCAGAAGAGCTAAAATATTCTCTTCCCTGCCCCAATATATTATTATAGTGACCAATGTATTAGAGATGGCTGTAGAATGCCCATGAATCCTGCAGATTCTTGTTGGGCCTAACAAGCCAAGAGGGAGCCCCAAATGTGCCAAAATTATTAGTCATGCCCCTGCTCCTGAAAGTAAAAGACACTGGCTCAGTACAACTGCAATTGTCAACTTGACGTTTATCCTGAGATCCCAAGGGTGTCACCTAAAGGTACCAAGGTAGTGGGAACACCCTGTGTATTCCTGGACTTTGAAGAACAGAGAGAATTCCATTCCTGCATTTTCAGAGAGGAAAAACTGAATGAAGTGTAAGGGAGAAAAACTTTGGGCAAGCTATATCCTTGGCAGAGTATCAATAAGAAAATTCTGTTTCATAGTCCAACAAATAAAATTGTAATCAGCGTGTTTTTAAACTGGTTTGTCAGGATGGTGAGGAGAGTGCCAAGGTAAGGGGCTGACTGAGCTTCAAAGTTCATAGATGTTAAGAGCCCATAAGTTGCAAAAATAGGTGTTATGACCTCCTGCATGACCCAGCTTCACCCAATATCCCAGTAATGGAGGAAATTGTTCTTCCCTCTTAATTTAACTGTTCCTGGTGATTTTTTTCTCCTTTCCAGACTTTCATAAATTCTAAGGCCCGAAGGGACCATTTTGATCATCAAGTCTGACCTCCTGTATAACACAGGCCACAGAACTTCCCCTAAATAATTCCTAGGGCATCTCTTTGAGAAAAACATCAAATCTTGATTAAAAATTGCTAACGATAGAGAATCCACCATGAGCCTTGGTGAACTGTGCCAATAGTTAATTGCCCTCACTGTTAAAACCTGGCACTTTATTTCCTGTCTGAATTTGTCTATTTTTAACTTCCAGGCATTGGATCACCTTTGTTTGCTAGATCAAAGAGCCCATATCAAACAATTGATCCCCATGTAGGTACTTACAGACTGTAATCAAGTCACCTCTTGGCCTTCTCTTTGATAAGCTAAATAGATTGAGGTCCTTAAGTCTATCAATGCAAAGCATTATTTTTAAACGTTTAATCATTCTCATGGCTCTTCTGTGAACCCTCTCCAATTTATCAACATTCTTCTTCAACTGGACACAGCATTCCAGCAGTGGTCTCATCAGTGTCAAACACAGGGGTAAAATAACCTCTTTACTCCTACTCAAGATTCCTGTTTATGTATCCAAGGATCGCATTAGCCCTGTTGGCTCAATGTTGCACTGGGATCTAATATTCAGCTGACTATCCACCACAACCCCCAGATCTTTTTCAGAGTCACTGATTCCCAGGATAGAGTCCCCCATCTAATAAATGTAGCCTACATTCTTTGGCCTTCTTCTAACAACCTCTGTAAAAGGAGCCGCTTTCAGTGATTTCCTTTGGGATTTATTATTACAACAAGTATATCAGGGGTACAGAAGTGTCATGTCTTATGGAACTGTGACCATTGTTTAAGGACACTGTTTACAAGAGACTAAGAGAACATCTACAGGGGGATAAAAGCCCCTCGGCACAGCCGCAGCTGGCCCGGGTCAGCTGAGTCCGGCTCATGGGTTTTTTCATCCCCATGTCGACATACCCTCCCAGACCCCACACCAAATGAGCCATCTTAGGCCTTAGGTCTAGCAGGAAGGTTTTACCAATTACACAGATATAATTAATCAAGTATAACCCTCCTCCTCCTGTGTGGACACTCTTATTAGTAATTATTGGTTTAAAAATCGTACCTCAAAGACTTTCCCATGTAGACAAGGCCCAAGCTTGGGGAGCCACTAGAAACAGCACTGGAACAAGAGAGGCGCTGCCCGCTGGAACCAGCTCGTCCCTTAAAGCTAACAGACTTTAGAATCTCCAATAGGACATGAGTTCCTTTCAAAGGGTGCGGGCCTGAGAGCCTGTCAGACCAGCCTATCCCAAGGGTGGAGAGATCACTTTTATTGCTTTATAATTGTGGTGAATATTTATATTATTTGAACATTATACAATCTTATATATCTGTCAGCACTGTGTGACATGCCAACCAACCTGTGCATATCTCAGACCTACTTTATCAAACACCAGGCAAGCAAAGATAATTTTTAAAATGTATTTTGTGACCAAGTGCATGTGCCTGCATTTCTGCCACGAGACCACAGCCACTGTCAGGAACCTAATAGGCACTCTTGTGACAACTTATATTTATACAGCATCTTTTATCCAGAGAGATACCAAAGCACTTTGCAGATTGTCTGCATAGGAATCAGTATGCAATTCACAGAAACACAGCCACCTCTGATGTGAAATGTTGCAGAAATATAACAGCATGCAGTAGCATTACATGACAGTGTGGAGAGGACATGGCAAGATTCATTTGAATTACGGTGAAGTTAGGGGCACCCAGAAATTATCAAACAAATTTGGAATTTAGTCAAGAACCTCCTTCTTTTTGTGAACAGCATTCCCTGCTCTGCCAATGACTTCCTGTGGCCAAGTCACATAGCCTCACTGTGTCTCAGCTCCTCAAGGGTAAAATGGGAATAATAGTATTTCCTCCCTTCACCGGATAAATACACTAAAGGTCATGGGGTACTCAAATACTATGGTAATAGGAGCAATGTAAGTACCTTACATAGGCAGGCTACTGGAACTTTAATAATACTGACACGTTATCAGGAAGAAGAGCTCTGGATGGCTTGAATGCTTATCTCTCGCACCAACAGATGTTGGTCCAATAAAAAATATTACCTCACTCACCCTGCCTCTCACATTATCAGGACCTCAGTTTTACATCTCATCTTTCAGATAACAACTTTCTGCCCTCAACTCCATGATTCAGTACTGACGGAGGATGGAGGAGTGCCACCTACTGAATGACTCAGTCCTCTTCCGACAGTTATTCCATGGCAGTCTTTCAGTCCTGTACTGACTGGGTTCGGACCTTCTCAGTCTGTGGGGTGGGTGAGACTGCACAACTACCTGATAAAGCAACACAGCCACATCATTAGGTGTATTTTTTTTTAATAGCATCTGGGCAAATTCCCAGGAAAGATCAAAAACACATTGTGAAAAAACATCTGCCTGCAGTAACCAATAAGAGAGCAAACACAACCACTGAGCCTGATGGAAATGACCCAGAAAGGCTATTAGCCTCCAATATCAGGAGGGGGGGGGAAAGATGACCCACTTGCCTGGCTCAAGCAAAATATTTGGGTAAACAGACTGGTCTTGCACCATCCCTGCAGGCCATCATGTTGGGCTCTGAAAAACCAGCAAGGAGAATGAGTTCTAGAGGTAAGAACCCTCCACCAAGACGACCTCTCTTCCTCCAGCCCCAGTCCATATCTGGGATGCAGAATGAGGTGTCCAGTTCAGGATTTCAGCAGAATGCCTCCAGAATTTACAGCAAAAGACACTGGCTCACTACAGCTGCAATTGTCAGCTCATTGTATACCCTGAAATCCCAAGGGTATGTTTCCCCTCAAAGTACCAAGATGCAAGTGACTTGGCTACTAGTAGGAGCAAGAAAGTGTGTCCACTAAATTGCCACAAAAGGAACAGATCTTCATCTGAGCTCTATAATGTGCAAACATTAAAGGTGAAACTTTCAGAAGTGCTAGCATTGGCCCAACTCTGGTCGCACTGAAGTCAAGGGGGAGTTTCAGAGCCCAGTGCCACCCTCAGAGATGCTTATTGCATGGGCAAGGGCAATCCCTTCTGTATTTGCTCTCAGCCTCTCCATATATTTAATAAGCTCATGCAATTGTTTGATCAAGCAGAACTGGCACTTCTCCAAGTGCCTTGTGAGTTGAGCCCTGAGTGAGCCTCACCATAACACATCAAAACGAGGCTACTGAATCATGGGTTAAATTAGATTGAAACAGGTGGGAGAGCTTGCACTGCACCGGCTGACCACAGCACTGCCCCCCACAAACCAAGGAGCGAAGGAGCCCTGCCTCTGATTTTAGCAGAAAAGGTAGAGCTGTGCTCTCCAGGCTCCCCGTGACTTTTAAACCTTCCATTAAACAGCTTTTTGTCAGATTAAAATCTTTATGCTTAATTTGCTGCTAGAGCAGGTACTTCTTCCTCTCTCAGGACTCCTGTAATAGCCTGGGACGGGGTATGGCAGGTTCAGAACACTGGGGTTTCTATTCAGTGCCTGCTTGCATTGTATTTCACCTTGAACTCTCAAGGGATTCTCCATTCAAACCTAAAAGCATTTATTGAGACATCAAAGGTCAGATTTTCAAAAAGGTTACATGCGTGCCATATCGCATATGGATTTGCACATGTCAACTCATGCATGCAAATACCCAATGTGTACTGACAAGTGAAGTATTTGCATACTGATGTGACCAACTGGGTGCTATGTGGGCATACAAATACCACATTTGCAAGGACTCGGAATAATTTAGCCCTATATTTGCACTACTGTGTGTGTGTGTGTGTGTGTGTGTGTGTGTGTGTATCTGTGTGTGAGAGAGAGAGAGAGAGAGAGAGAGAGAGAGAGAGAATAAAATTCTTACAATCCTTGGTACCATCTACTGCAGCCACTATACAGTCAGAAAATGCCAGAAAGAACCAATGAAGCCTGTGCAAGTGTCCCTCCACGTCCTCTCAGAAACATAACGTAGGTCTTTATGATAACTGTTCAGACCTAAAAATAATTTACGGATAGAATCATCCTGCTGTTTTTACTCTACACTGGCAGCTTTTGAAAGGTGTCTTCTTGACACTGGGGTTTGCTGGAAGGAAACATTTTTAAAGCATTTGAATAGCTTTTAATTAAATGGCTTTTGATTGTGTTGACTGAGGGCGTGTCTTTTCCTGGCTGGCCAAGGGAACAGATAAAGGCCATGGCAGTAACCAATACCAAAACACTGGAAAAACACACATTTCAGGGCTTATAACTGATTTGGGCTTTTGGTCTCTGTCTCTCTCAATAGAGACAAAAGGAAAGAGAAGATTTCTCTTGGGTTTATGAAGAAAGCTGCTTACAAGTACAAGCCGATCTGGAGAAAGAGAACAAAGGAACAATAGCTTTGCAGAAATGTTATACTACAGTCTGATTGAAAAAGTTTCACTGAAAGATTCGTTAAGGAAGAATTCTGAACAAGAGCTGGAAAAGATCAACTAGCAGCTGGAAGGCAAGAATAGCTGTTGGGGGAGGAGGAACTCTCCCTTGAGCATGAATGCTTTAAAACACAGAACAAGAAATTAATACATTAGCATGCAGTCACCTGGTATGTGCCATTATGGAAAACTATCATGTACTATTTATTAACCCAATGATGACTGCTCTGTGCTGTAGCATTTAACATACTTGTCATGAAGATAGTTTTGATAGGAAAAGTGTCATACCCAGCTGGCACTAAAGTGACAGAGGCTTTGTCTACACCGGAAAATTTTATCGATTGTACAGGTATCGTTATATTGGGATAACCCCCTTTGTGGACACACTTATTCCAGTCAGTACAAGAGTACCTTGTTTCAATTTAAGCTTAACCCCTACCCAAGAGACATAAACTAAACCAAAAAAAAGGCCCTCCTGGTTTACACTTAAAAGTCAGGTCAAGATATCTGTGTTGGTCAGGGTTTGGGAAAACCACACCTCTCACTTACACAGCTATGCCAACCTAACCCCCAGTGTAGATGCAACTTTGGCGATGGAGGAATGCTTCCATCAACATAGGTAACTTTGAGGAGGTGGTGTTCATGCACCAATGGAAAAATCCCTTCCATCAGTGTAGGCTCTGTCTGCACTATAGGTTATGCTAGCACCATAGCAACACCAACATAGCTTTGTCAGTAGTCTGTGTAGTGTGTTGAGGCAGCCTTATACTGGAATAAAAGCATCTACGAGGAGGGTTATACTGGTATAATTAAATCAGTTTAAATTCTCACCCTAGGTTATACCAAAACTTTTTTTTTTTTTTTTTTTTTTAATAGGAGACCTAAGGACTATGAGTCCCATTGCAAGTCAATGAGACTTGTTCTCCTAAGTCATTCAGGCACATTTTAAAATCACACCCATACTTTATAAATATGCAGTCTATCAGTAACTGTTTGCTAGAGATATGCAGCATCTGCACTTTATTGTGTGGATAAGTGATGGGCAAACTTCAAGAGGTTTGGAGAATCACTTCAGATAGAGACCAACAATTTTAGAATGCTCAGCTGAATCTTAATCCACATTTTATTAGAAGTTGGTTTTCTGAGGTAACCTTCCATCTAGTCTAGTTTCCATTCTCAGACAATAGCAAATACAAGATGCACGTAGCCAGTGGAGATGCAGCTACTTATATAAGGTCTGAATTTGCCCCTACAGACATACCTGTAAAATACAGATAATACTTATCTACTTTTGGGAGTGTTATAAGGATTAATGTTGAGACCTCTGTGCTATGGAGAAGTAAAGCACTATGCAAGTTGCTAAGAATTATTAAAGTTGGGTGCGTGGGTGTGAGGTGGGTTGTATAAGCATCCTTAAAGTTTATTGAAGCCTAAAATTTTACAGTTGATGGACACGGCCAATTTCTCTCTTAGTACAACAAAAAGCAACTGGAAAGCTTATTCAAATGGATGAATAGTGCATTAAATCACCTGTCAAAATCGGCTGTACAGTAAACCATAATCACAGCAAAATAATATTGACTTCTACATAATGCGTAAGGAAAAGTGATTGTCTGTAATTGCAAAGATAGTGTTTCTAGGTTTCAGCTTTCAAATCAACGTAAGAAGTTGTGGAGAGGCAGGCAGTAGTGTTTGAAACTATAATACTGTACATTGCTTTCTTGATGTAGTAGTTTCCCATTTCAGACAATGGGATGGTATTAAAACCTACTATAGCTAAAGCATTAACAAGATGAATTTCAATATATTGAATATAGTTATTCAAACTGGAATCAAGCAGGACACTGGAGATACCAACCTAGTCTTGCCGGAAGTGTTAAGGTATCTTTAATACACAAGAGAAGGACTACTTGTGGTTTTATACCTCTTGATAAAGACAGCATCACCTCATGCATCATGCTCAATCTTGACATCGCACCAAAGAAACAAACCAAAACCCATGTTAGTCTATCCCCTTCCTTTAGTCAGTGGTTGCACTCACAATATTCAGTTTCCAGAAACTTGTTTTGGTTCTTTTTAAAAACGATTTGAAATGAACTGCTGTGGGTTTTGCCCTTGAAAATTTATCCTGTACCTGTAACTATTGCATTTAAAGAAAATTCTACCTTACTAACCAATTTCAGAACTGAGTCTGGAGTCTGCCGGTAGCATTTGAGGAGGATATTGAGTGTTTTTTTCAAAAGCACGCAACATTGTTCTAACTCTGCTCCCACTTATATTAGAGCAGTTGGGGCCAACACTGAGCTTTTTTAGAAGCTCCAGTCATGGAAAACACATCTGGAGATATGCAATTACAAGGGGCTGCAAACCTGGGAGAATATTCATAGGTCTCAGGTAGGTGTATTTACAGCACCTAATTTTTTACAGTTTCTATAGGGAAGAGTAAAATTGAGCTCTCTTTTTTTCTTGGCCATTGTGTACCAGATCCTGCAAACACTTATGCATGTAAATAACTTTATGCTCTTGACCAGCCCCATTGAAATCAATGGTATGGTTCACCTGTGTAAACATTTACAAGATTGGGAACAAAATGTGGACCTGGAAAATTGAGCTCTAGGCCTGGAATGGAAAACTAGTGGTGTAAAGAAAAGGCCATGTATCTGGAACAGTAGAATGGACAGTATGCCTATTTCCCGATTTGCACAAAATGTGTAGGTTTGTATTTCTTTAACTGTTATTGGTACTCAGGACTGAGTTTTTAACTCAATGTTGACTGCTCAGAGCATAAGGGCGAGGGGTGAGCTAGAGGCTTCAGTTGTTTACTTAAGCAATAGTGATCTGTTCCTAGGAATAAGGGAAAGGATCAAAACTGGAAAACAGGTGTTCTTGCAGATACAAAAGAAGAAGGAGACGTGGCAAAGAAAGCCAGGCACTCAAGAGCAAAATACTTCTGGTATTGATAAACTGTATGTATCAAGTGTCAAACACACCTCTACCCCAATATAACACTGCCCAATATAACATGAATTTGGATATAAAACGGTAAAGCATTGCTCCGGGGGGGGGGGGGGGGGGGCGGGGCTGCGCGCTCTGGTGGATCAAAGCAAGTTCGTTATAACGCGGTTTCACCTATAACATTTTTTGGCTCCCGAGGACAGCGTTATATCGAGGTAGAGGTGTATTATGAACTGCCATCCCAAACTATGCGAAGTCTTACATTTATCTTTACTCACGTGAGGATTCCTATTAATTTCAGGGGGGATTGCTCATCTCAGTAAAGGTACTCAGATAGGATCAGGGCCTAAGGCTGTTATAAGTTTATATTCCAGTGCACACATATTGCTTCGTCTAGATAAAGTATTTAAATAAGTGTTAATACCAATTCTTTGAATGGAGCTACTGATCATTATGATTTATTTGAAGTCTACATCCAAAGATCTGTTCCTACTTTTAAGATGTTTGGGAAATATTGGACCCCTGCAAAACTCCACCCCGGCTTACCATAGGTTAGTGGTAGGAGGGGGGGAAGGATCCTTAGGTGAACATGAAGCGCAAGGGAATAAAGGAGGATATGATAGGGAGGTTGTTCCTCCTAATGTAGAAATTCTGCACCAAAGATTCTTCCATGGTTAAGAAAGAAAGGAAGAACAAAAGAAGAAAAACACTGGGAGTTGGCTTCCCAGCTTTGCTGCCAGACACTCGGAGGACTAGAGGGCATGACATCACAAGAGGCTGAAAGCTGAGCTGCTGCTCTCAAAGGATAGTTAGGGCATGTTGATCCTTTTGTTCAATTCAGGGTTGGGAATATAGCTGCTCAGATTTCAACCTCTTGTGATATTATCCCACTAACTCTCCACAAAAAAACAAGACCTGATATTTCTAATGTAAAACAAGTCAAATTTGAACTATACAAATATAATTTAGAGGCAATAAAAGGCACAAGTAATCCCATCTATCCCTTTGCAGTTCACCTTACATTAGATCCTCAGGTAAAAACATCTCAGCAGCATTAGATGTTGATTCCTTTAAATTCTTGCAGACATTGGGGCTTCAGAAGAGCCAAAATGACTTTTTCACATGAAGTCACTCTCCACAGGTGGAGAAGGGAGCCTCCTACTGCCCTACCCAATCTTCTTTGCAACAGGAGTGAGCAGCAACTTGACCAGCATACAGTAGGAAGGAATGAGTCACCAGCCAGTTAAACCCTGTCTTCCCCTGCTGTCTTTAGTTCAGCAGGTGCAGGACTGATTAGGCTTTAAGGTAACATTTTTCAAGGTTCTTAATAAAGCTTCTTCCCATTTTTTGAATGTTGATTTTTGACCCTAAAAAGTTCATTTCTTTAATCAGTTCAAATTCTTAACGATACTTAGATTAGGAGTAATTACAAAGCTACCATGCAGAGTTAAATTGAACCTCATCTTCCTTCTCTTTGCAATTACTTTTTTTTTTTTAAAGTTGTCCTACTTCCTGGATTTCTTTTCTTAAACATACATTTTATAAAAAGGTGGGGCAGGAAGAAGGGGAATATATAAGTATCTTGAATACAATTTTCCCCTAGAGGCATTTATTGCATAGAAAAACATTGTCTTGGACTAAGCACTCTCCAACACGGCCCCCTCACCCACTCTAAAATGGAAAGAAAGCCTCCTTAGGAGTGACAAGAATTCCATAAAATTATTGCATAATTAATATGATGACATATGTGCTAGCAGTGTGTAAAATCTGGATGCACTTATGCTAATTAAACCAGTGGATTCATTGGTTATGGGGTTGGTAATAGGATATGGAACCTTTCGCCTCTAGAAATGTGGCCCAAATGTATTACTACCTGGAAGTTGATGGCCTCTGTGCAATGAAATGATGGTCACAGGTCATTTTCTAATGGATAAATCCAGTTTGTTAAAAGCCACCATCAACACTGACAGCATTTTTCTTTTTGCTAGTCTCAGTGGAGAAACAAAGGGCTTGACTGAGCTGGGAGTCAGAAATTATCCCCCACCCCCCCACCTCCAGGGCTAAAGACAAGAAGATTCTTGCTATCCAGGTTGTTTTGGGGTAAAATGACTTCATAGTTTGCCCGTTCTGAGCTCTTACTCATTTATAACATGGGACTTTAAAAATATGATGACATAATGTTTGATAATTGGTCAGATTGACCAGTACTGGTATTAAACCCTAACAGCAACATTTTGAACACCCTAGCCGAATTCTAACAACAATAACAACAAAGAATCAAAACATAATATTTTATGGCTGTCTAGAGAGTTTCAATTGTTGATCTCAAAATGTTGTACAAACAGTAGGAATTATTCTCATTTTAGACAAGATAGATGAGGCACAGAGGCCCTAAGTGACTTGTCAAAGATTACATAGTCAGCCAGCTGTAGGGTCAGAAATGAAAGCCCTACCGATCAGCACTACATCCCGTTAAATTTCTTGCTGTCCTGAAAGGATTTGCCAGGACAAAGGAATAATGATGGCTCCCCCTCCTTTCCCCGACTTCTCCCATGCAGTGCAGGAATTAGCTGTACTCTGATGCTATTCTCATAGACTTTAAGGCCAGAAGTGACCATCACAGTCATCTACTCTGACCTTCCGCACTTTGCAGGCCACAGAATCTCACCCCACCCCCTCCTGTAATAGAGGAGTGACAGTGGAAGTGGGAAGACTGGCTTTCCTGGCCTCTTTTCAGAAGGACATAGAGTTACATTTTCTCAATATCCAGCTGCACCTTAACAAGGACAGGGAGCCTGTATGATAAGCTCAAGTAACATGAACAAAGCCAGCGATAGGCATAAGCAGACTAAGCAATTTCTTGGGATCCCCAGAGCAGCTCAAGGGGGCCCCCATTCACTTTTTATTATGGGTTGGGGGTTGGAGGGGAAATATTCCTGCTTAGGGTCCTCAATGAGCTGGCACTGCACCCTCTACTTCTAAACAGCAATGGACCACTTGTCAAAATTCACTGAGTAACCCAGAGATTTCTATGATCTTGTAGTAAAAGGACACCAACTGCTGAGATCTCACTTTGTAAGTCAGTGAAAGGGAGGTTGTTTTTTTAAATAGAATCTAAATGTGTAAAGGGTGAGCTGTGGCAGGGATGGGGGAGAGAAGGAGGGACTGCTATATCTAGAAACAGTAAAGAGGACAGGGGAGGGACACAACCCCATTTAAGCCTTTTCCCCACAAATGCTACACTATTACTGTGCATGGACAGTGACTATTTAACAGCATAAAGTAATATTAGAGTGCACTGTTATAAAGTCATTGATCTGACCAAATTCTTTGATAGTAGGAAGAGTTACTCAGGTAAGAGGTTTCTAAATATCCCCAGAGGTGGACAGAGTAAGTGAAATTTGTCACAATAGAACTGGGAAGTCTGGCTTTCCTGGCCTCTTTTCAGCAGGACATAGCCTTACACGCTCCAGACATAACCCCACCTGAAGGTTAATGGACCACCTACTTACAACATTCACTATTTACTCTTCTGAAGAGTATACTGTTGTCCCACTTCAGTAACAGTAAATTACTTACTTAATCTAGACTAAGGTTACTCAGAAATCATAGTACATGGAATTTCAGGAGGACTGACTAATGCCTATTCAATATCACAACCATACATTAATTCTTAGAAGTTTCTAATATGTTGGGAAAGAAGTTTCAGTCTCTGCTGCCTTGATTTGTCTTTAGTCCTGCTTATGGAAAGTGATTTTGACTATTCATGGTTTAGTTTGGGTTTAGGTTTTCAAAATCAGTTTTATTTACCTTAGATACTATAGACAGACATTTTTCCACTCTAGTTTTCCTCATTACATCTCAGTGTCTCAGCCAATGTATTTTGGCTAATGGTTCGCTTTGTGATAGGGCCTTTCTGAAAACTCAAGGGATGTTTGAGATTTCAGTTATTAGGAGAATCAGTAGTTCCACTTCATGCTTGATTGCAACCAGCAGAAACTTTGGGAACCTTGAGCCTGTTTTCATAGGGATAAAGGCTAAGACCACCATCATCACCACCAATAGCCATTTACATGTTAATGAGCATTCTTGCTTTCAGTGTTGGCTGCAAACATACTAAACACAACTCTGTTCAGCATCACCAGAGTTATTCTCTCCCTAAAAGACATTTACGTGTTATCACCCAATGTCTTTGGTTGAGTTTCATTAGATTGAAACCATCAGTTACCAGAGAACCATACTAAATGCATTGTGTACCTTCCTTAGTGAGCTGAATGACAAATCTGAAGAGCTCTTCTCTACAAGAAAATTACAGATTCACCTCTTGAGCAATTCCTTGTAATTACCTAGAAGTTTTGTGGGAGGGGGGAAGGATGGAGAGAGAAATTCTATTCAAATAGGCAAGAGGCAAATCCTAACACTTAGATGGGAGCAGGGGAACCCAAGCGCCTCTCACTTACAATAACCCTCTTATAACTCACTGAATGTAAGAGGGATTCGTTTACTCTTTTGCTTGACGTATCTACTAGAGGCAAACAGGACCATGATTGTTAGAGATCTACAGGTACCCCTGGAAGTTCTTGGCCTTGAATTTAGGTAAGAATACTTCAATCTCATTCCCTTTAAAAGAGGGTTCATCTTAGTGTATTAGAGCAATGAACAATCCCCTTGGTCAGAAAGCCGAGAAAGGATAGCCACCTATTTGGAAAAGCTACTGCAGAGGGGAGGGGGTCTGCCGTCTGGAGGGACATAGGTTGCCCTGGTGCTGACACTACAACATATTATAGTCTACTGCATTGTGAATGTAATTGAATATGTTCCTATCCTCTTCCTAGACTTTGGTTTATACGCGTTGTTAATTTACACAGCACGCGAGTAATTTATGGCAGTGCATTGTCTTAGTCACGCTTGTAGCGTCTTTGCACCTTCCAATTCCGACCAAGAAAATCTGCATTTACACTTCAGCTTTATTTCATTATTAAAATTCATCCCCAATTGCTTGAGCTATTTTTGATCAAGAAAGGTACCCGCCCTACCCCCTAAAATAAGCAGCAGGGCAGCGCTGGTCAGCTCCAGCCAGCAAGGGTGATATTCCAGTCCAAAGTGCAGCAGCCAGGAACAGAGACACACGGCGCTGGGATTATTTTTGTTTCCAAAATTTGGAATCCGAACGAGACAATAGGTTCATCCCTGCCCTGGTTACAGCGGGGTCACCGCGCCCCCCGGGGAGGGAAGGCCTCCTCCTAGCGACGAGAGGCACCCGAGGCGTTTCCAAAGCAGCAGGTGTCTCCTCCTCTAGCCCACACGGAGTCACGGCTCCTTGGGTGGTGGAGGAGCGAGAGCTGGGGGACTGGCTGCAAGGGCCAGTCTCGGTCAGACGGAGGCTGTACGGCAGCAAACAGCCGCAGCTATTGCCTCTCCTCGCCGGCGTGGCTGGGCGCGCTGCCCTCGAACAGCTTGGGGCTCTCGGCCAGCAGAGGGGCTCGCACCTTGCGCTTCTCCTTGAAGCGGCCGGAGCGGGAGATCTTCAGGTTCCTGCGGCTGCTGCCGCCGCCGCCGGGCTTCTCGCCGAACTTGGGCTCGCTGCTGCTGAAGTTGGGCTGCTGGTTCTCCCGAGAGTCCGGGTCGGGGGGCGCCGGCGCCAGGGCGGGCTCAGCCGGGGGCGGCGGCGCTCCGGCCACCGGCCCCTCCTTGGCTTTTTTCCTGCTGCTGGTCAGCGCTTTCCACCAGGAGCCCGTGGCCGCGGTGCTGTCAGCCATCTTCTCCCGGCGCCCAGCCACCGCCGCCTGGGCAGGAGGCAGCCGCTCCCCGCTCCGGCTCGGCTCACCTGGGCTGCGACCACGTGCGAGGCAGGGAACTCCCCGGGGCGCTCGCGGCGCGGCTCCTGTGCGGGAGGAAAGGATAGCGAGTGACTGAGCTGCCAGGGCAGGAGAGCGGAGCAACCGACCAGGCTGGGCAGGACTCAGGAGGAGACGGAGAGGGCCCGAGGCCAGGCTGGCAGGCAGCCTGCCCTGCTCCGAGTCACACAGACAGGGTGTTCTCTACCCGGGGGCTGGCTCTGAGCCCGAACCTACCTGCTGACTAGATGCCAGCCGCTGCCACAGGAACTGGGCTAGGCTTGAGAGCCCTTTCAGCCCCAGGTGCCTCTATCACCTGAGTGGGAACACTAACTGCAGGAATCACACTGGGGTGAGCTGCCTCAGTGAAGGGGGTTGTGGTTTTCGGAGATACTCACGATCACAGCACACAATGAAAGCGCTTATTTCCAGCGGGCCCCTTCCTGCAGTTCTTGATGGATCAAGCAACCATCACCAAGTCATTAGGAATTAGGAGCACACCAGGCCTCCAGACCGGTCCCTATTTTGCAGGGATCTTCGTATGACAGTCGGGACAGACTAGGTAGGCGAGGTAATCTCTTGTTATGGAT